>NW_012133324.1:1425-37397 GCF_000313525.1 Fibroporia radiculosa | reverse complement strand
TTTTTTTTTTTTTCCATTCTTGTGTCATCATCTTCATCTGCACCACAGATCAATTATACACAAACCTTCGCATGTCAAGTTTGGCTGGCCGATAAAATACAGCAAGTCCAACTTGAGGTCAAGTCTTAACGCCAATCACACTCACCGACTTGTCTTCTGTTGCAGCAGGCTCGACATACCGCCTTGCCGCTTTTGGAACAAACTTCAGGAATATGAAGTGCGCCTGACCGTAACACAACAGTCTTGATAGTCACACCACAGGTAGGTGCCATGCAGCTTGGAGATATGAAGGCTATAGATATGCTTGACGGTATGGATACGTTCATATAAACCTGCCTGTCTTTGACGTACATTTTTAGGTTCGTCTTGACATATTTTCGGACAAACCGCACAATGAGCCTTTATTGGACAGAATCGGTTCACAGCTCCCTAAACCGCGCTTAGAGTATAATTCAATTAATGCCTTCGACCATCGCATCCTCGCGCACCGCCCGGCCTTCCTCGGGCGATGCTCACATCACCGACCTGCCAATGTTGTGCACTTATATACGTACACTCCACCACCTCGGAGAGATAATGAAATATCGATTCCATCCGGGAGTACCAAATACATGACTAAGGATGACAGACAGCCAGACGGCAGGGCAGATGAGTTACTAGGATAACACAAGCTCAAAATCGACAGCGAAGATTAACGCGGGACAAAGTATGTAAACAACGAAGCATACGGAATACCAGCGTCGGGGGCGCACGGCTTTTTGCATAAATACATCAACGACAACATCCAAGAGGCGGCCAGACGGGACCTGCTATCCGCGAGACAAGCGCGGCGATCCAGACCCAGACCGAGGCGCACCGGGAGGGAGAGGGCTCGTAGTCCATCCACAACATTCAAGAAATGCTATACACTAGCGCGCGTGCCGCCCCACACGGCGCGCTCACTCTACGCCTGTGACGCTGTCGGAGCTGAACCATTCTCGGAAGTCCTCCTCAAAATTCAGCGCACCACCGCCGTCTTGCCCGAACGAGAACTCGTCCAGCCCAGGCCCCATAGAGAAATCAGCTGAAGAAAATAGCGAGGCGCCCAAATCAGGCGCCGGCGGCCCCGGTGGGATGCTAGGAGCCATAGATGGTGTTGACGAGTTATTCATCATCGCAGACGGCGAGGGCGCCGGCATGCTCCCTGCCGGAGGCTGGTTACTCGGGGTATGTGGAGCAGTCGACGTTCCTGCAGGTGCACCACCGCTGGGAGGAGGCTGGCCTTGACCCACGCCCGCGGGAGCGTTCTGTGGCGACGCGTCCACTCGTCCATTCGGTGCCGACGAATCGCCGCCAGAGCCATCCTTGTTCGGACCAGCCATGTTCTTAGGGGCGGACATGCTTGGTGACGGTGGCGGTGGCATCATATTCCCCATAGGCTTGTTCTGACCCATGCGGTTTGGCGGGCCTCCGGGAGGAGCTGGAACGCCAGGAGGGTATTGACCTGCAGGTGTTCGCAAACCGTGAGCCATATTGAGGACGTTGTCAAATGCGGGAGGCGAACCAGTCACACCAGGGGGAAGTAGAGTGCTCAATGCGCCATGTGGAATATTGTTCTTGTGCAAATTATGCATGGTTTGTCGATACTGCATCTGATCACGATCGATGTAAAGTCAGCACATAATTTCAGATAATGATGCAAAAGACGCCATTTCGCTGACCTGTGATATCTGCTGGTTGTTCATCATACCGTTTGGCGGCGGGTGATTCATCATTCCCGGACTCATCGTGTTGCCCATTTGTTGCGGACCACCTAGCCCTGACGACATGGCCATATTCATGCCCGGATTGTTACCCATGCCTTGCATAGCCTGATGGCCAGGGAACATCGGTCGCATCATCCCATTTGGCGGCATGTGAGACGGCCCTCCAGGACCGCCAGGTTGTAGTCCGTGGTATGGACCCGGGGCCAATGGCGTCATAGGAGGTTGCTGGGGAGGCTCTCCCGCTGTTGACGAAACGCGCAGCCGCTTGCGATCGGGAGGAGAGGCGTCATTCCTCGGTATCTGCTCTTGCTGAATGAGTGAAATAACATTAGCGCCAAGTGTTACCAGATTGGCGCAGAGAAAATACGAACTTCGTGGCCTGGCGAAGCACTATTTCGCTTGTTACCGCGTTGCTGCTGTTGCTGCTGTATTTGTTGTTGTTGTGCTTGACCCTGTGGCTGGCCTTGCGGTGGATGTTGCGAGTCTGGAGGCATTTGCGGGTTCCGCTGCTGATTTGGAGGGCCTGAAATTGAGGTCGAAGGGCCTGCAGCAGCATTGCTTGGCCCAGGTGGTCCCAGAGGTCCCTGCTTGTAAGGCGTCAGCTGCCCTTTTCGTTTAGCGACATTAATCAGCCGTTGCTATAAGGTCGTCAATATGGTATTTCTAGATCCAGCAACGTAAGTGTACCTTCTCTTCTACAGAGAGTGAGGGCAAATCCTTATCACCGACACCAGCCTCCTGTCGAAGTTGATGCAGAGCTTCTTGAGGCAAACGAAGAATTTCGTTCAACATCTGAGTGTCGAGCCGTATGTCCCCTGTGTGCATATTGGGGATTGCACGCGCCTGTAGGGAGGGACTAGGTGATGGGATCATACCATTCGGACCCGGAGAGTTTGGTTGACTGGGCGATCGTCCATGGGGCTGCTGAAAGCCAGGTTGTGGTGTATGGGAGGGACCCAGGGCACTAGAATGAGCATTGGGGGGTAACATCCCGCGACTGTTCATCTGGTTGGAGAGTTGGGCATTGCCTATGGAACCCAATGCAGCTGCGGGATTGTGCTGCTGCCCTTGGGCGCTGGGGTTCTGCGATAAATACGGCATGGCGGCTAATCGGTATGGTGTATCTTCGCGAGGGACACGCTGTTGAACACCTACCGGTCTTTGTCCTGGCTGCACCTGTTGTGCACCAGGGGGCTGTGAGGGTGCCGACGCACCTGGAACACCCGAAGGTCCGGAGGTCCCATTCATATGGGATGCGCCTGCAAACGAGGATTGGGTGCCGTTTGGCATGGGTCCTTGGGTGGAAGCGACTCCGTTGGGTGCAACGCCGTTCGGAATAGGGCCGTTGGGTGGATTAGGTCCGGGTCTGGGAACGCCGCTGAGCATACGCGGCTGTGGTGGCTGGGAAATTCGCGCTTGTTGTTGTCGGTGTGATTGGTGCTGTGGCAGCCTCTCAGAAAGACTGGACGACGGCAGAGGAGTACGAGACGCACCTGGACATACAACATAGCATCATCCGGCCCCGACATACTACTCTTTGCTGTGAATAAAACCCAGAAAACGCTCCACCATCTAGGGAGGGCACGCGAGTTAGCGCGGGTGCAAAAGAGACAAAATTGAGCTCACTCGAAAAGCAGGCCCTGTTTGGCATTTATGGGTGGTTGAGAATCTGGAGTGATCGCGGCATCATGGACCAACGCTTCGGCTGTCTTGGTGTATCCACGCTTTAGACAATAATCGTAAATATATATGTTGAACCTCCAGGCGAGGAACTATGAGCATCAGCGGACGAGATGGAGATGAGAGAGACGACACACATTTTGTCGCCATCCCAAGACTGAGCATTGGAGGGAGAGTCGGCCTGGGAAGCGCCATCCGCGCTTGTGGCCATTGCTGGCAAGGGCGACGAGAAGAGTGTGGCAAGATGACACGAAAGCAGAAGGCGACTGCGAGGAGATAGCAGATATGACTGGCTGGAGCCGCGAGGGAGATATTGTCAAGATCCTGATGTGTGGGATGGTTGAGGCGCAGACGGGGTGGATGGCGGGAGGGACGAGGAGACGCGCAGAGCACGGGCGAGGGGGACGAGGGCAGGCGGGAGGACGACGACGGCGGGGGGAGGGGGAGCGTCGTGGACGACGGCGAGGAGAGAGATGGTATCGCCTGGGATGGGAAGGAGGGCGCAGGCTGGCGCGGTGCAGGCCAGAAGCGCGAGGACGCCCGATGAGAATCGGGCGGGGGGACTTAAGTAAACTCAGCCGGCAGTCTGCGCCCGTGCGAAAGCTGCCCACTGCAATCTGAGATGAGTCCTCCACGCTCTCGCTGAGTCGGGCCACCGCGCCCTCCCAATCTCAAACACTGTCCCCACAACTCCGTGTCTCGTCCAGAAAATACCGACAGACCGCCCACGGGGGCGTAGACGAATTTATCAGATTTTATTGACCGTGATACGCGCGCAGTCCCATCGCGTCCAGAACATGCCATATGGGCCACATCCTCGAAAGAGAACGCCGCTGCTGAGGACTCGGATCGGAGACGCTCTCTGCCGGGATTTTGGTTGTCAACTCCGCGCGGAACTGAGGTTTCTGAGGCGGGGCCCAACAGTCTCCGCGCGGAATCCAACCGGGCCCGACAGATCGACGGCGCATCGACCAGTCGGTCGCCCTGCGCCGCCATGATCCATGATTATAATATTAGAGCTACTCTACCACACCCAGCACCCTTCAGTGCCGCCGCACGGCCGCGATCTGAAAGTCCCATCCCCCGAGCACGTATTTCACCTCAAACAGCCGTCTCAGCTCCCTCCACCCTGCACTCGCCTCCTCGAATTCGCGCCGGTCCGGGACGACGTAGATGAAGTCGGCAGGCGACAGCAGCGACCGCAGGAACGACCCCACGAGGAACGCGATAAGCGCGACGATAACGACCGTCGACAACGGGTAACTTCCTCTCCCTCCAGCCCTCCGTGATAGCAGGCCCACCCGCTCGCCTCTCGCATCCGGCGCACCGGCCCCGTCCTTCCTTTGGCCGTCCCCCGCTATCGAGCCCGGGACATGCTCGCACGAGGGCGCAGCCGGCGAGTGCACGCTAGAACGCCTAGACTGCGTCGTGAATCGCAGAAGAGGGTTGGGATACGCGTTCAGGAAGCGCAGAAGTCCATTCGTGGACGAGTCAGCTGCTGGCGTCTCGGGGATAGAGACCGCAACTTGCGGAGCCTGGTGCGTGCGCCGCACACGGAACTTCTCAGCAACCGTCATCTGACATGGGTGTAAATGGTATAAGCGCTCACATTGTCACCCGCGTCCGCACTATCCTCTGGCACGGCGCTGCTGCTCTTTGTCGTGTCCGGCGTGTCGCGCTGCGACACACCCTGCAGCGCGAGCGACGCATCCTCCAGCAGATGGTCGGCCACCGCTACCGCCTCCTGCAGCTCCTCCGGGATTGCGTCTCCGTCCCCAGATGAGCTGTAGCCTCTGGTCAGTCTTCCCCGCACGCTGCAAACATGCAAAATGTTCGCACCCGGCAAGAAGGTCCATTTTGAGCGCCCTACTGTCCACTAGGTCATCTCGTCCGAGACTGCTCAGAGACTCCTTCTCAGCGAGGACGGTCACTGCGTTTCCGTCTGCAGTGACTGTTGTCTTCTTGCTCGAGCGTCCTGCAGGGGCCGGCTTGATCTGCACCTCTAGGATGACGCGCCCCTCCTCCATCTCCGAGAACCATTGCGGCTTTGGCGGCGCACTACGTACCTCGCCCGTCAACGGGTCCTGTATCGTAGAAACCTGATATTGCGCCGTGGGCAGCGTCAAACGGAGCAGATGCCGCGGCGGGCGGTCGGTGTTCAGTCCTGCAGAGTGCAATGGCGACGGGGGCAGGGTGAACGCGGAGTATGAGAATGGCAGTTTCTGTTCCGGGGGCGCGTCTCCGACTGGAGAGGAAAGCGACACACGCGTCTTCGACCTGTCGATCCGTGATGCGAGGTGGATTTCGTAACCATCAGGGTACAGCTTCGAGTCGATGACCAATTCGGATACAAGCAGGTCTTTGGGATGCCGAACTTCGCCCCGGGATGTAAAAGTGGAAGTTCGTGCGCCGTCGCGGGATCGAGACCGACCTGGGTCAGGAGATACGCTCTTGGTTTGCGAGGTCGATGGCGGCAAATCGGAGAGTTCTTCACTTCTACTCTGTCGTTGCTCATCTGGAGGAGATTTCGCTCTCACAGTTAGGGTCATCCTGCGAGCTTTGGGAGTCGCATCGTTGAAATGAGACGAACGCCGTGGGGACAACGCGGTAGAACTGTTGATGATCATCGAGCTCTTGTACGCTCTATTTGCAGGATCATACCTTGCCGCGATCAGCGTGCGGTTAGAGTCTCGACGCCGGAGGGTCCACGCTGTCTGCCTTAGAGGATCCTCGACAACTGGCGAGAGCGCTAAACCCACGGAAGGAAGCCTCATCAGAGGGGGAGACGATATACTCTTCACGTAAGACTCGACGGCGATGATTGACTTGGGTAGCATTCCGTTGATCATCGAGTTCACCGCTGCAGGTACTGAGCCTGCGTAGTCGACCGCGACAACACGAGTGCATTTTGTCGACGGAATCGCGTAGTTTTCTGCACCGTATGGATCGAGAGTCTCCAGAATCCATCCATCAACGTAGACCCGACCAACTGGAAGTGAATACGAGTTGTACTTGGAAGGAGAGAACGACGAGACGGACTCTGGAGAGAAAGACGCTGATACGCAATAGATCGCCGCTCGCTGGTCCTGAGAGTGTTCAAGGTCGCTAGCAATGCGCCGAGACGATGACGAGGACGCAGTTTCTCGTGCCGTCAGCGAGGCTAGATAGAACCCTCTGTCACGAAACGGGAAGGCCCCCTTCATCACGACAAATTCCGTGTGTAGGTCGGCCCCGAATACCTCGAAGACGTGTACGGAATCAAATCGTGTATCCCAGTTCTTTCGGCAGTCATAGTTCGCCAGAACAGAAGCAAGTTCCTCCGCAGAAACGCCTTCAATAACCTTTTCGCCCTTGTGCACTGGAATAACGGGCGATATCTCTGGATCCGTCTTGCGATACACAGGAAAATCCTTTTCACTGACCAGCGCCCAACCTTCGGATTTGGGACGCGCATGGACGCTCTGAAGGTACGATAGGGCTTCCAGCGCATATTGCATAGGAGGCTTCGATGCCGACGGAATTGCATCCATGCCATTAACCATAGCGGGAGAAATAGCAGCGACGGCTTGCTGTGTCGTCACCGTTGCCTGCTCTACAGCAAAGCTGAAAAACTTGTTAAAAGAGGCCACAAACGTCGGCACAGACGTGACAATGCCATCGGGAGTCGGCAACCTGCTGGGCTCGTCCGGAGTCTGTGTACCAGCATCGGCGTCCCACTCTGCTCTCCTCCTCCGGATCACGCCAATCACAGGTGGCTGGTCAAGAGGCACTCGCGCAGGCTTGACACGCTTTCGCTTCTGCAGATTCTTCACCTCACGATCCGGCAGCTCCTCCACGTCCACATCCACCTTGGCACCATTCACCATGACCAACCCCTTTTCCTTCGGAGCGCTCATCGGACCTCTACGCACAATAATTTGTAGCCGTTCCTCTTCTCCACCAACGGCATCATGAGTGATCGTGAGCCAAAGTCCACCCCCGCCAGACGACAGCCGATGGCGGCGGAGACAAGATATGGACTGTGGCGGAGGATCAACCACAATATCCAGCGACGAAGCCCAGTTGTCTAGATCGCATCGTAGCTCGCACTCGATGACGGGTAGTCCGGCCGAAGGGGGTGGGGTAATAGTAGTAGGCGAGTCCTCCGAGCTCTGTACCCCAGAGGTCCGACGGCTTGTACATGGCTCGTACTCAAAGCGGAAGTTGCCTCTTTCGTGGTCATATCGAGATTGCATCGCTCTCGCGCCTTCTAGTCGCGTGACGATGGGAGGGCCTCCACACCTGATGGCAAATTCACCTACACCTGCAACAGCAAGGATCATCTGCTGGGGAATCGAGGCCTTGTTTGACCATCCCTTGGGGTCGGACTGTTCGAGCAGCGTTAGCTGGGTCGTTGTAGGTGAGAGTGCCTCGATAGCCCAGCCTTGCAGGTCTATTTGTGTCCGGATGACGTTCGGATCAGCTGGTGGAACGTGGGGAAACAAGTTTGGATCGTCGGCAGAAAATGCGAAAATATGTATCGTAGTCGGAGACTTGTATACGGTCTTCAGCACGACCGAGTCTCGTTCCCTAAAGGATAACTCAGGTTCTACATGCCGCGTTTCAAAAGCGATGAGATAACGTACGTGACCGGCCACGCGGGCTTTGTCTTGTGGTGCCACAGCTCCGTGAGTTCGTTCAGATCCTCAATCAATACACTATCGTCATACAGCTTGTCCCAATAGGCCCGCGCGCCTGGTGTTGCGATAGCAGAATAGAGATCCCACAATCCTAAACCGACAAACGTAGCCTCTGCGCGATACACCACGAGGGTAGGGTCAATCGAGTCGAGTTGAGCAATTGTAACACCCCTCGCCTCGACATCTTCGCGGAGCATAAGATTCCTTCAATACACAGCAAATACTGCACTTACTGCGCTTCCACTTCGCCTCAGGCTCTTGCATCAAGGATGAGAAGTATATATAGTTACGCTTCACTCTCGAAAGAATTGACTTGTCTCCCGCAGCGGTGCGCGCCGACGCTGCACGTCTCAGCTGGGGTCTGTCTGCGATTGTAGACGACCTTGATGCGCTCTCAGCAATAGAGCCCATAGAAGATTGTCCGTTGAGGCTCATATCTGCTGCACTTGACATGTCTTGCAATACCTGTGCGGGAACTGTGTGTGTCAAAGGATCCCGTTCCTCAACTTGTTCTATCGACTGTGGTATACCATTGATGCGTATTCCGCTGGATGGTCCTGATAGCTCGACAGTAACCCTGACTTTCAAGACCACATGATCGTTGGGAAGTGTCGCGTGCTTTACAGCAAAAATCACCTTCTCATACTCTCCAGTGGTCGAATCTGACGTCGGTGCACTTCGTGTCGCGTGCGCGGTCCAGGGTAGCTGCGAAACTTGCTCAGATGATGCCTTCGTAGTGATCTGTACATCCCAACCCACAGACGCGGGTAGGGCGCACTCCACCGATCGGGCGAGTCTCCTATGCTGACGAACAGCATATAGCTCATTCAATCCCTGTTCCATTGTATGCGGAGTATCGTCGTCGTCTTCGGGAACTATTGAGTAGTCCAACGTGAGAGCTTCACGATCGACTTCAAACCGCACACGCTCGACAGAAACCCCGTTCCCAAAACCAATGAGCTGAGGGACACGCGCCCCTCGCTCCTTGACAGTCTTGTAAAGGCCGATCATCATCGCGCACAGTTGCTGCGCTAGACTTGATGTGGAGTTGAATGTCCACAGCGCCTTCAGGTTATGCTGCCAAAAGCAAGTGATACGTATTCGTGGGCCGTATTTGGATGGCGAGAGCGGGTCGTTTATGAGCTGTACGCACCAAGCGAATACTAAGAAAGGTCAGAAAGGGTATAACTAATCAAAATGGGAATACGAACGAGCCACTTCCGATCGCACATATGGCGGGGAAGGTCGAATGAAAACTGGCGCATCAGGCGAGCGAGGTAAAGACGTCGAAATATCGACCAGGGTCGTGGAGTCGTTAAAGGAGCGCGAGACTATAACCGCGTCCCTCGGACTTTATCCAGGTTAATATCAAGGCTAAAACGAGCTCCACGCATGAAGACAAATACTCACTTGGCTGGCCATCCAAGCGTAAAATTGATCTTCGAGACTCTCGTAGCTTGATCGAGCATCTCAATGATGTGCGCGCTCTCTACAGCGGGATCCCACTCTTTTCTCAGCTCTGGTGCAGATAAGACGGCCTTCCAGCATTCAAGAGAAGTTGGCGCATCTGTGATGGGCACATCCAGGATAGCTCGGTATACGGTGTCGCCGCCTTTTACGGCCTTCCTGTGCAGGAGGACATCTGTGACTTCGGGGATAGGTGATGCCCGTGCTTTTCCCTTTCCGCTGCTGTCGACGGAGAGAGGGGTCCGCTTCCAATCCGGTGATGCATGGGAGGCCAAAAGCTGGCGAAAATACGTGTCAGCGTCGTCGAGCGAAGCATACCATGACTGGCGTAGTCTGCGTGTGCACGTCAGAATTACGTATTCAAGCTGAGGCATTTCACTTACCCAGTCCCGTCAAGCATATATGTGTACAATTAAGATTATAGGGCGAGCAGAATGGTGCTGCAGAAACTCCCGCACCCGAAGTGAAAGATGTTACGTTACGGCAGAGTAAATGCGGCCTCAGCAGGCTACAAGTACAAGTTCAAGGCGATTGCCACTTGGAGCTACTCAGTCACGTGAACACTTTCCTTTTGGAGACATTATCACTGGACAGCGCCGTCACAGCGTATTTCGGTCCACAGATTGTGGTAGTCACTAACGATAGCTGCTATAAGTTGGTCGTACTCAAGTTACCATCGCATGAGATGACGAGCCCGAGGACTCCCACGTCCTAGCAGAAAGATCAGTGTTCCTCTAGGACTGGTCCGAGACGTGATTTTTCATCATTCCTCCGAGTTGCTCCTTAACATGCTTAGAGGTAAGTGCTGGTCAAAGTTACACGCTAGTAGCGGTGTAATGTACTCTCACCAATTCGATTCACCGCGCTACAACCCGTTAGGACGGCATGCGCCGGCCTGGTATCATATCATAGTTCCGGCCAGTAATGATGCAACTGCATTTATCAACTGCCAAATGAACGGTGATCGCTACGTCCACATCAGCCTACGAGTCCCCCCCTAGTAGCCTACTTACCAAGTTTGAATCTCTAGTTGCGGTGAGCATAATTTTTAGTGATTCAATCAACTTGCTGTGCAGTCGTTGAAATTCTGGTTTTTCTAAGTTGAGTAGGGCGTTCCGCACGGTTGCCAGAGCCGATCGCCCAGCGCTATTTCTTGTGGGTGTTTTGCTACTTGATACAGATCCAGGCCAGCACTCAAGCTGATTCGTTACATAACGACTAATCAGGTTCATTGTTCAGCACAATTCCCCTAGTTTCTGTGTTTTTCATTGTGTCCCGTCATCTCGCTTCGCTTGCGCGCCGGAGCCAGTTCATTCAGACCAGCTACGAATCTCCCCGCAAGTTAACAAGAGGAGTCAATAGCAAGTGTTACTTTCTGCACATAACCAGGCACACGGTGGTTTTGTGGAAGTACTATTGCCCACGGTATTTGAATTTACAAATGCAGTTAATATTGTTCAGTTTAGACTAATTGATATTATAGAACGTCTTAAACAGGTTTAGACCGCATCATCCCATCAACTATCGTCAAAATCCCGATGCATTTGTCTGGAGTCGGGGTCGTGACCCCTCTCCGCACTCTTGTGTTTGGGATGAAGTCAGGCAGGATCCACCCTGATCAGTTTTATCATGCTCTTGATCACAATCTACGGTGGTTTTGAGATCCCGTCAGCGATTTAAGCGAGGTAAAAATTGAAAATATGGGAACTTAACGTCCAAACGGTGTCCAGAAATTCATCCAGTGGCTAGTGCTTGCCATGGCTATGCATCAGCACGCGTCTATCTTCTGGTGACATTTAAACCGCCCACACAGTC
Source organism: Fibroporia radiculosa (assembly GCF_000313525.1). Classification (NCBI taxonomy): domain Eukaryota; kingdom Fungi; phylum Basidiomycota; class Agaricomycetes; order Polyporales; family Fibroporiaceae; genus Fibroporia; species Fibroporia radiculosa. The sequence goes on along the minus strand of NW_012133324.1, from coordinate 26,011 downwards.
TACTTGCACCCACCCCTCGACCCCATCTCTTTTCCTCATCATGTCCAAGAATCCGACCAAAGCTTCACCAAACCCATCTCCCACATGGAAGTCTTATTGGAGGCTGACAAGGATTCACCTCTGGCCTGCCGGTACCATCCTCTTCTTTTGGCCATGCAGTACGTGAATTTTAAACCACTAATCTGACATGACCTGACAACTGGCGTCCAGTGTGGGCATTAACAATGTGTGGGTACGCGCTTGGGCTTCCACCGAGACAGCTTGCCATCCAGGCATTCGCCTACCTTGTCGGTTGCACCATCCGGCATAATGCCGCATGTATCTGGAACGATATTTGTGACAGGGAATTTGATCGTCAAGTTGGTACGCGCGCTCCCACGTTAGGACTCTCGCAATCGTTTGACGGGAAATCACAGAACGTACGAAGTCTCGACCTATAGCTTCTGGCTCAATCACTGTTCCCGCGGCGCTGCTTTTTCTCGCCGTACATTGCTTCGTTCTCATTGCGGTGCTCGCATTGGCGGGGCAAGAAGCGTACGTGTGGTTCGTCGAATGTCTTGTCGCTCTGACTCATGTGATCACAGATCCAAAGTGGGACTCTTCGGTCTGCTGACATTTGAGATGGTCTACCCTCTGTCAAAACGTTTCACCAACTGGCCACAGGCATGGTTAGGCGAGTATTGAAATGCGCCGGATGACGAGATGATCTTGGGAACTTACGCTGTTCCCAGGGTTCGATTGTGCTTGGGGATTTCCAGTCGTGTGGATTTCGAACGTAGGCTCCGCTGACTGGAAGCTGATGACTGTCATGATAGTGGGGGTTGTCTGGTAAATTATCAGAATCATTCTGATAGCTTTCGATATCCTCTCACATTTTGTCCCAGTTGGACCATTCACTTTGACACCATTTATGCATGCCAAGACAAAGAGGACGACGTTCAAGCTGGAGTCCACTCTTGTGCCCTTCTGTTCGGAAATTATATTCGGCCCATCTTGGCCCTCTTTGCGGCTGCCTTCGTAGGCTGCCTCGCGTACGCAGGACATCTGAACGGCCAGAGTCCGCTATACTTCGTGATCACCGTTTTGGGCACCGCCCTTCACCTGATCTGGCAGCTTAGCCATGCTGATCTGGAGAAGAACGGTGGGAAGATTTGGAAAGTAAGTGGTTTCTCTTAGCCATAGATTTTACATGCGTCCCCACCGAGCTCATCACTGTTCCCATCTGACAGTCCAATGGCGGTCTTGGCTATCTGATTTGGGGAGGCATGATATCTGATTACACGTACAAGTTGATGGTATAAGTGTTGTTGTAGCGACTAGATATGGATGTGGTTTGCAATACGCCTGCGCGACTTGCAGTATTTCGCGTGCATTGTAATCTTGTACTTGGAGATACGAGAAGTTGCGTCGCATCAAAAGAGACGGTTCCAAGTTTGAACGTCCTTTGTCTAAGCTACCATTAACGTCTAACTGAGTTCAAAGACATAAGTTTGGTACGACGCCGTTTGAACAGCATTCCAACCCAATGTCTTTCGCTCAGCACCTCCTGTCAAATTCGATTTGGAATTTGAATGCTTTCATAATCTGATTAGATTACCACTTTCAAATGAAGTCGAGTCATGTCGCATCCGGCCGCCTGCACTGCATTGATTGTTGCAAAGACGCGTCATAATGTCGCAAACAATGCTAGGGCGAATTCTCAGTATCCAGTCTCATGTCTCATTCGGGTATGTGGGAGGGAAGGCTGCAGTGTTCCCCCTGCAATGCCTTGGATATGATGTAGATGTGCGTTCTGATACTGGCATGATTCCTAACCAAATGTCAGCTCATGGTACTTTTAGGTGATAAACACTGTTAATTTCTCTAACCATTCTGGTATGCTCAATCCATATGTTTGATGTGTGTCGTTAATTGCTTCCCGCAACAGGATATGGCCGGTTTGGAGGCACGAGGACTACTGCAGCTGAACTTTCCGGGATCTTTGGTCTGATGGAAAAGAATGAGCTGCTACTATGCGAGCGATTGCTCACAGGTTTGTGTCTCTTATCTCGTTCGTCGACGCCTACTGACTCATAAAAGGATATGTCCCTGGTGCGGAAGCGTTATCTGCTGTTCTGGGTTTGGCTGCCAAGATGCGGCGGCAAAATACAGAACTCATATATCTGCTAGACCGTGAGTATGTCATTAAATGCTACAGCCATGTCTGATTGTGGTATACTGTCCACAGCTGTCTTGGGGGATGCAGGCAAACTGTATGTTGCACCTGACACGATACCAATATACCGCGAAGCCCTACAATACGCCTCAATAATAACTCCAAACTGGTTTGAAGTAGAGTCAGTTGACCTTGCCTCCCCGGCCCCTGCATGAATTCACTGTTAACGCATGACTAGGATATTGACCGACGTCCGAATGACGGACCTGGCTTCTCTACAGCGCGCTATCAAGATTCTGCACAACGAATACCACGTGCCCAACGTCGTGATCAGTTCGATCCCACTTCGTGAATGGCTCCTCAAAGCGCTGCCTGCGGATGTCCACACGCAAGTTGCACCGTCGGATCTCGACTTCCTGGCATGCATAGCCTCGTCCTCACACGTAACCGCTGACACGTCCACGAAGCCAGCGGTACATGTAGCATGCATCCCATGTCTCCCGGGGTACTTCTCCGGCGTGGGGGACCTCTTTTCTGCGCTTGTTTTAGGGCACTTCAACCTCCCTCGAACCACATCCGCGCCTGCAGGCGGGGCACCAGAGACTCCACTGTCATACGCAGTATCGCAGGCATTGACAAAAACACATGCGATCCTCATGTTGACACACCAGCATGCCGCGAGCCTTCCGGAAGCTGACCGTCTACCCACCGACGAGGAGCTGGACACCCATGAACCGGACAGGAAAGTACGGCGGATGCGTGGGCGAGAATTGAGGCTGATACAGGGACAAGACATTATAAGAGGCACGCGACCATCTCTGTACAGACAGATGATGCCTTGGCCATCCTTCTGGGAGACGTAGAGATCCACACAATAGATATACTAGACATAGAAGCCAATCTAGAACCTAACATCAGTATAACGTATGGATGCGAAAGTAGGTATACATGAATTCCGTAATCCTGTAAGCTGTCCATATGTCAGCTGCCTCCAGTTGTAGTCCGGGTAGGTCTCCGCCGTCGTCTCCGATAGTATCTGATTGCTATGACTGCCAATCCACTGAGTACCACCCCCAACACTGCACCTAACACTTCCGCGACCACATCGCTCGTTGTCTGGGTGCTTGATGGTGATGACATCTTCAGAGGAGCTGCAGATATGATGGGCGTAAACGGAAGGATTGTAGCTGATTGCGGTAGTATGGTTGACGCGAATGGTGATGTTCTGAGAGATGGAATTGAGACGACAGCAGTTTCCCGATGAAAAATGATCACCTACTGGTTACTAGGCGTAACAATCGTCAAGTTCGAGAAATCCAACCGTGTCCCCTTGTCAGACGCATTAATGTACGTAATGGTTAACGTAGTGGCACGATCGCCTGGTAAATCGACCACGGCGATGAGGCCGACCGCCGTGTCCACCTGAGATGTGATAGATACTGTAGGATCTTGAGTGGAAAGGGACACGTTTGCCATTGCGGTAGACGACGATGATGTCCATATATATAGCTGAATACCTATGCATGTCATATATAACTCGGTGTTGGTATGTAAAGTAATCATGGCATACCGGTGAATGTCAGAAACATTTGTGGTATCAAGTCTCCACTGGCGGCGGTGGGACCATCGGTTGAAGCAATGTCGATACCAGACCCATCGGGAGACGGTATGAGACGCCTTCAGCACATGTTAGTGAGTTAGAGCTAGAAACTACATCCGCTGATGAACGCACCAAGCGCTAGCGCAAGTCTCCACCGTACCACTGCATAATGGAGGGCTGTACACGATCTCCGACGCGGTAGATTGCAACGTCACATTGACTTGACCATTGACAAGGAGGAGCACGCCCAAACCGAACAGCCAGCTATGTAGAAGGTGTCCAACCTGCATGTATACGGACGCAAAGATGGACGATCCCCTAGGGTTACATGCGACAAATTTGCATAGCAGCAGGGGGGAAGATCTGCTGTCGTATACTACTTACATATATTTATGTCATGGCAACCAGATGACCGTAAGGTCGAAGTGACGCCCGCAATATACATCCTCGGCTCACGGTTCCGTGTGAGTCTGGAGGATATTAAGTGGACTCCATCCAGCTGGATGCAAAACTCGGTCCTTGAGCTACTGAGGTGTCGTAAGGGCTAGTTGAGGCAGCTTCGAGGGTTCTCAGTGGACGAGCTAGAATTCTAGATTTTGTCGTTGCCACAAATGTGAACAGTCCACGCGTGTGCAATGCGGACGACGCCAAGGAGCAAGATGGGAATTGGGTTACCCAAGTTTGGTTAAATATTTGACAGATTATATAACTTATATACTGATCGCCTGTATAGAATATCGTCTTGAATAAATTCGATTCAATATGATCCATTTAAGAGCACGGAGATTTACCGGAATTCGGATAAGCCTCTTGCCATGCGGTCACGCGCCTAATCATGTGCATATTCCATCAAATCTGAGACGCGGCGTGTGCATTCGACCTGGACGAGCTTGCTCTCCTCCTCCGCGTGTCTGGCGTCGTCCGCAACGTTTCCTGCAGGAAACCTCACTCTCATTTCGACTGTCCCTCTTTATACTGCGCCCTCCTTTCGAATCACAAAATCTAAAATGGCCGACACTATTCACGCCCGGAGGATGGATGTTCATCGTCGCATTGCTGGCCGAGACATCTTTCAAAGCATAGATCCCCTAGGTCCCTTTACCTTTGGTCCCCCTAATACGGTGCAGAGTGAGTCTTGCTATTCTGATATGTAACAATATTGTGTTGTAGTGGTCAAGTGGGGAAGATGCACCATATCTCTTGGGCTCGGACGTGGCCCACAGGTGATTTCATCATCAGTCGCAAATGCTTTCCAGAGCATCGAGGCTGTTATAGCAACTATCGTGTGTAGGAACTTTCTGGTGATGTTCCCCACCCGCATGAATATTCAACTATTTCTGCACGTCTTCTCGACATCTATGTCATAGCAGCCTGTCGATAATCTTTCATTCTCTTTTGTTGTCTCTTCGGCGAGGCTGATCAAATCTTCCAGCTTCTCCGACCCTGGCTCCGGCACCGCCTTCAACCTCCATACCTCCCACTAAGCCGACTACGACCCAGACCACTTCGGACGACAAACCAACTCCGTCAAACGCGACTACCGCCAAGACTTCGACTTCGTCGTCGCGTGTCTCGTCCACAACGGGCTCATCTGCCTCGAACTCGACGGCTTCGTCCTCAAAGACGACGCCCACGACGTCGAGCACCGCGACTTCGACATCATCTACGTCGTCCTCGACTTCGTCGTCCACCTCATCCTCGTCCTCATCGTCCCCCTCCCCCACAAGTACTACTCAGTCTGCCATCACTTCACTTACGACTTCAAATCCTATTGCGGTATCTACCACCCCACTTATACTTACATCGACTGTCCCAACCGCGTCTTCGCTGTCGCCTTCTCTCACAGCTAATGGCGCTGCCGCTAGTGCTTCTGCGTCCTCTGATTCTGTCAGCACGGGGGCCATCGTCGGCGGGGTTGCAGCTGGAATTGTTGGCGTGGCTGGCATATTATTCGCAGCACTCTACTTCTGGGTTGGTTCTGCTCTTGAGTGATATAAAACGATCCACTCACACATCATTGACAGCGTCGCTCTCACAGGCACGATGATGACACCGAGGATGATTTCAGTGCGCGTGCACTCAGACACCAGTCGGTCATTCTCCCAGACGAAGGTATGCCATCACGTTCGGGCTCCATCCACCGCGGACCCAGCCCAACGCCCCCAAATGTGATGGAGCAGACCATGACCGACGCCGGTATGCCCGTAGCACTCGGTTCGGGATCGACTTTCCAGGGCTACGGTGCGCACGGTGGGTACTACAAGGACCGTTATCCCGCCGAGCAGTCGTTTGAACCGGGTCAATACGTTCCTACGAACGCTGGAACGCCCGCGCAGCCGATGATGAATCCATTCGTGGCATCGTACGGCCAATTGCCCCTCGCCGCAGCTGCTGTCAACGGCTCTCCGTACGCCTACGCAAATTCCGCGCAGCAGTCGGTCTCTGGGCAACCATCGAACGTTGCAGGGCCGTACTTTGTTCACCGTTCACCCACCAGCCCAACGCCTGCGTTAACCCGCCAGCCAACCTTTGTTCCCGCCCAGAATGTGTCGCACGCGCCGTCTAGCGTTGTCACGTCGAACTTATACCGCCAGCCGTCCGATATTGTTGCTGACCTCCTGTCGCGACAACAGTTGGGAAATGCGGCACAGTATTTGAAACGACAGTCGCCTCCGGGGAACTCACCGCCAGGGCAGTCTGGTCCTGGTGCGCATTATGTTGATCTGAGTCGCTCCAGTGTCACGCCGTTCCAGGCGGCGCAATACTCGGAGATCTCACGGCACTTAAACATCTCTTCGCCATTGCCCATGCCGTCGCCGGAGGCTGCCGCTGAAGCGGCCCGCGTTGCTGTGAGGAGCGATCCGACCGTGGCACAGAATGCTGCATCTCCTGCTCGCCATTCTGGAAATGCAATGATCGACACTGTGTCTAACCCGGATGTCCCAGATCGTGAGCAACTCAAGTCCCCCTTCGATGATCCTGAGGACGTGCATGGAGTGGTGATGGATTCTGAAGGCCACGATGACCGCTTCGTTGACGCTCCCGAGAGCGTTAGGTCGAATCGCGACTCTTTTGCACCGCCCCCTTCGCCACGGTTCGAGTCTCACGTCCGTGTGCCATCCACTCCGCCTATTCTCCCAGAGATTCAAGTCCCCCAGCGCTCATTCTCGCCGATCTCTACGCCTGCATTCATGACGCCCATTGGACCTTCCCCGTTAGTTTCGTCGACAGTTTTACCGCCGCCTCCGGCACATGTTGCACCGACTTCGTTCACGGAAGATCCTACGAAGAGTCTCATCGCCGCCGCTGGACTGGATGAACCTGTTTCTGGCCAACGTGCACAGCGAGTCGAGTCAATATATACGTTCTATGACGATAGCAATACCCATGTGGATGCTTGACGACACTCACACATAAGCGGTCGTTTCAAGAAGACAGACTCTTGTCCGAAGTTTTCCGGCGTTCAGTGCCCCGTGTTGTACGATTATTTGCGCCTCTTTTGATTGTACTTCGTTGTGCTTCTATGCTTTCCGTGTAGTGGATTCATGCCCATTGTGACAGGAAGGGCCATAATCTACTGTTGTATCCAGCTAAGCTGTTGTCGTTTCCCCAATCAGCTTGCATGGTTGATTCCTTATGATATATTTATCTCCTGTGCATGCTGTAATGTTGTTTTCGGTGTTTTGAGCGCCTTGCACTGAGTCTTTTTTTCTGCGGACGGTCACATTTACTATCTTCACGATCTACTTACGAGACGTTTCTGTCTCGCATATACCACATGTTTTGTTTTGTCTATTTGCTTTTGATTTAAACTAATGTGCGTACATTGTGGAAATATAGGGTAAATGTTCGTGTTTTGGAGTCGCTCGTACTACGCTTCTAAGTTCTTATCCTCAACCTATGGTCGATGTCCTCACCATGGCCGCTCCCCAAGCGGCTTTATCGATCTAACTGCTCCGTCTGTCCCTCCATAGAGTAGTTCCGCACTATTTTTTTTTCACACCCCACTGCGCTCTCTCAGTACTGCCGGTATATCCGGACTTCCCACAAAAGGGCTGTGTACGCGTTACTTCCACAGCGCCCTCAAACAAACGCTTCCACTCATGCATCATGCGCGGGTATGTACTGAGTTTCTACAAGCCTTCTACAAGCCAGCCCGTATTTGATAAACGTTCGGCCCAAACTCCTTAGTGTTGTGGCATGTATTGCAATGATGAGTGAATCCGAGCGATTCAACCCAAGGAGAACTGATACAGAGTTCGGTAGAATCAGCAATCCATGCGTTCATCGATTTATCTCACGACAAAAAGCTGCAAAGTGCATAATATCACACAAACGTAATGGGTATCGCAGAGCGGTGTGTATTATGAAGCGCATATGAGTCCACATGCGTGACTATGGTTTGTACTTCAGTGGATGATGAATAGGGATGCAATCTATGCACTAATGCAGTATTGCAAGAAAATATCATAAGTAAACATACGATAAGCAGACCAAACAGCAAGACTCTAAATGTCCGTAGACAGCATCATGCGAAGCGAAGAACAGCCTCATAGATCGAATACATTACTGCAGCATTCGGAATGACTCGCATTAGGTGAGCACTGAGGCCGCCATACAGAGAATGTGCGCCTTCTTCGGCTATGACAAGCCGCAATGTCTGCACAAGCCCTGTGTATTTGACCTTGCCGTCGACAAGAGGCTGTCGCAGTCGTGTGCGAAGCACCTAAAAACGCAGTCCATGTGTGTAAGATAAACAAAGAGTAGGAGATACTCACCTCATGCGGGTACGTGATTAGACTTGCTACGCATTTGGCCATCCCTGCGCTACCAAGCATGCCTAACCATTCCTGGAAACCGCCCTTCCCTTTTGTATTTGCAGTTAATCGCTTGAGTCGCTCATATAGCGTCCACTGGATTGTGCCCTCGGTGACACCCAGATAACTAGCACTGAGACCCTTATAGAAGCCGCGCACTCCCTCCTGACGCACAATCTGCTTGATAACAGCCCAGGAGCCACCTACAGTAGCCTGTCCCGACGACTGACTGAGCTGCAAGCGCGTCTTGACGACCCATATGGGGTTGGTCGCGGTACCAGTCACGATGCCTGCACAAGTTGCGGCCGCGAGGTGGACGTAGCTGTTCTCCTGGCCATCGTTGAACTGGTTGGCGATAATGTGCTTCCCGTTGCCATATGTGAAAAAGTTTATCGATCGCGCAGGAATGGCGCCGACCAGCGTTGGACCCAACCCTCGGAAGAGTGCACGAAAGGACTCTTCTCGGTAGATATCACTATGGCCCAGAGCAGAGTCAACATAAGTTCAAGACGTAGTGGCGAAAGAAGACCCAGACGGGCAGGCAGACTGCAGCATATGTTCAGTATAGAGCATTTGCAATTTATGGTTGGTTGTCAGTCGTCAAGCGCCAAGCCCTCTACTCGCACTCGGTCGTTCACTTCAGAGGTTACTCGGAATGCCCGCTGACAAGTGAAACTCTGGAGTGCCCGCCCAAGGTTCATTAAGATAGGTGGAGAAACACTCACCGAATGATGTGACCCGTCTCCACAAAATGCCACAGGAGGTTTGGTCGATGAGGGGCGACCACAACACCGTTCCCAGCCAACCCCAGAGATGCATGCTTCACTCTGAATAAGTCCGACTGCAGCCGTGTTTTGACTACATCAAAAGGGCTGGTGACGATCGCTCCGCACATGCCTCCCAGTCTGCACGACACGCACGCGACCAGTGAGTGAATGTCAAGCCATGCTTGGAGGTCACTCACCCGCCTGCTACGAAATGCTGCCAAGACTTTGCGGGAAGTAAGCCAGTCTTTGAAGAGCTTGCGACGGGTTGTGGAGGGATGCCAGCCATCTCGCTGTATTTGGAGTGGACCAGAATATGCAGCGGATGTGTTGGCTGTCCTAGTAAGGAACAGAGCAAGAGAGACCAGGTAAGCCAGCGGACCAAATTTCGGCATGGGGTTGTAGATAAGATTAGATTGCCGCTCGTAAAGTGAATCTTGAGTCAAAGTCGATCGGGCTTGACTTCCGCATTCAAGTTGACTGCTCAACTACCCTGGCATTGCCCCAAATATTCTTCATGGATACTGGGATTGTATACAAAACATAGATATCTGAGAACGCTAACAAAACATTGTGAGAAATGTTCGTGTTGTCAATTGTCAAGGTATCGCGTCTCTGACTATTTCGATCGTTAGGCGCAAGAACTTACCCGGTCTGTTTTTCAGGATACAGTCGCCGTCCATCCATCCCAGTTTGGTGCACCACCGGAACAATCCATCACAAATGAGCTGAATAAGAAGTACGCGAATCGTGTCCTTCACGATGTCGGACTATGCATCTGTGTGTTCGACTTGTCCGAGGTTGGGGAGGGGAAAGTTAGATATGGGGACGGCTTCCTTTGGTACAAAGGCGAGTGCACAATTAGATTGTCGGAATGTAAAAGGCCACAATAACCTAAATGCTGCAGTCATCTTTCGTCTGACTGTCTTTCGACCATTTCCCTCCGAGGTCATCCTGGCAAAAGTAAAGTCCTCAGACGAGGATGGAATAAGACGTAGGTCTTCCATAATTCAATAATGCACTATCCCTCAGTCCAAGTGCAGTAACAGTAGGTTTCTTTGACGACGTGTATGTTCCCCTCATATACCTTCCGGAACCATCCGCGTTGTACGTTCTTTTTTTGCGGCCGCCCCAACGCTCATCTCACTGCCTGCAGCGACCCAAATGAACGGGCACATTTCTGGCTCCCGGGAGCCGAAGGAAAATCATCACATGAACTCCTTGATTCTGCCACAGCTGATCGAATGTACGTGGATACAGGAGAGGTTGTCCGGGTACGAGTAGAAGCCGACGAGTTTTACGATGATGAACCTGGGCCACCCAAAGCGACAGAGGGTGTCCAACAGGCGCAGGCCGAGGGGCGAAGACCTCCATATACAATCACTGTGGGTCGAAGCCTAGAGTGTCATTCTAAAATCTGACCCCCTACATCCAGTGTTCGATTGCGGAGCAAGGCTTAGGTCCCATTACCTGGTGGAAAAACGCTGGCGTTGAAATGGACGAAGGATGAGGCGAATAACTTAGAAGATGGCCGTATTGTACTAATACCATCCTCGGTTCACATGAAGATTTACAATATACAGTTCAATTGTACAAAGCCGACTCAGTTTTCCTGGCGCCCAAGCTTGTCCAGCGCCCGGATTCCTTGCTCGAACCACTCCTCGCGCGTTATCCAGAACTCTTCTCGGTTCTTCATAATGTCAGCCAATACGGCACCACCGAGGAACACCATATGTTTTCGGCGTGGGGGGTCTTCTATCCGGATCTTGAATTTCTGTAGGGGGTACGTTATTGATTGATAGACAACGATGGCGGGGTTCGGGTACGCACGTTCAGCCGGGATGGATCACCATTAAGTACTTGTGTCAGGTACAGCTGCTTCATCTCCTTCTCGAGACGACTTGGCAGGCCGGGGTACATACTGGAACCACCAGAGAGCACAATGTGCTTGTACAACTCAGCGCGTACATCTAGTGCTGCGTTTTGAATTGTCTGGAACAGCATCTCTGTATAAAATCGTATTCAATACAAGCACACTGATCACATTGAGCTGAATGAAGGTTCACGTTTACCTACCTGCTACTCCCGGTTGCTCAACGTCAACCAGATGCGGCTGGAACATACACTCGGGTGCTTCGAACCGCTCAGACCCAATTTTAATCACTCGGCCGTCGGGCAACTAGGAAAGATGATTTCAGCGCACGAGATTATACTATATAAAGACGATTTACTGTGTAGCTTTCAACGAGAACAGTTGTCTCTTCTGAAAGTCTTGTGTCAAGGTCCAGATCGTAGCTGCATTGGATTGGTCTGTTTTCGGCTCGTTGTAGTCTTGTGATGCGCGTACCTGACATAGCACAGCTTCTCTTTGATTTCCCGTACCGTCTCGAAATCCGCCGTTCGATTGAAGGCGTACCCTCGCATGAGCAGGAGCTTGATTAGATATCGAGTTACGTCCCGGCCAGCGATGTCCAGACGCCTGGTTAGGTGTGGAAGGGCAAATCCATCGTACACAGGAACAATGTGTGTTACACCATCTCCGGAGTCCACCACGACGCCGGTAGTTAGACCTGACGAGTCGAATTATAAGTTAAAACGACAATTAGAATAATATGGTAACAGTTGCACGGAACGAACCTTGCGCATATAACGTCAACACAGCTTGAATCGCAACATACACCCCCCCAAACCCATACTCCTCAAACATGACCTGACACATCCTCTGCCGGTTTACCTTCGGGTTCATAGGAGGCTCAGTGAGTAACACTTTCCTGCCTTGCGTATTTACTCGTAGCTTCTCGTCGAACGTGTAGTCCCAAAGTAGCTTCATATCTTCCCAGTTACGCACAATACCGTGCTCCATGGGCTGGGTAACCTGCAGGTAATTGCGATTCTCTGCGGCTTCGTCACCGATCATGATATCCTTGATTACTGCTGACCCTATCCGCTCCTCTGCTCGCAGAATAGGTCGACCAACAATTGAAGGGAATACTAAAAACCATTGTGTTAGCCCATTTAAATCAACTTATCTAGAAGAGATAGCCATGCCATGTTCAGGGAAATTGGAGCCCGCATAGCCGACCTTCACGAACTGAGCCGCAGTTTTAATAATATTCCATAAGCAAATGACTGCATTAGCACTCACACCAGTACCGTTATCAACCACCAGTGGCACCGAGGGATCCATAATAACCAATTGGAATCGAGTATAGCAGCCTCAGATGTGTGATGATCTCAAGGGAAGCCAAGGACCGTGGCCATAGTCGCGCAGTCACGAGCGTCCAAACACGCGAAGCGACGGTCGACGCGTCGGTAACTTCTTTGTTCTCCCCGTTGCTGAACGATATTGAATGTCGATACCCGTGTATCATATTATCCTTGCAGAAACGCAACTGGTTGCTTGTATCTGATACTTCTGTGCTGGTAATTTACTCGCCCACGTCGCAACGATACAAATGGCTCGCGGACCTGCCTCACCTCCTCCAACTCCTCTTCCGAAAGTCTCTTTCATGAAGGTTCAAGATGAATTTTCAAGCTATCCTATGGGCGTTCATGATGCACAAGCAAAGACATATGGATGTAGGCAGACCATTGTATTGCAAAACAGCTGCTTGTATAACGCGTACCAGATAATGAGTTGACGGACTTCAAGAGGCCCGAGCATTACATTCGCTACATAGGTATGGTAGACTTCATGCTCTTGCTTCAAGCTGTAGCCTTACGGACTTCAGAACCTCTGGAGAGCGATCTTGCCACACAGGTTGAGTATGACATGGATGAGCAAGGTATGTTCACATCATACTCTATCCATCGATGCTTTTGTTTATAAATGTGCAGATCACGAATGGCTAAACACAGTGAACGTCGAGCGAAAGAAGCTGCAACAAGATGGTGTCTCGTACGAAGTATTCGAGATTGTCATGGATCGTCTTGAAAAGGAATGGTTTGACCTGGTATGTAGATGTCACAATTCTCAGTATTGTCTTTGACGCCGAAAAGTGGCTTGCAGACGAAGAATATTCCTAAACCTGATCTAGCTCTGCCTTCGGAAGACTCTACATGCGCTATATGTGATGATTCTGAGGGAGAAAATACTAATGCGATCGTCTTCTGCGACGGATGTAACCTTGCCGTTCACCAAGGTGTTTCCATATACTTTTGTTAATTTAGTTTTGTGTTGACAAGAATACAGACTGTTACGGAGTCCCCTACATTCCAGAGGGCCAGTGGCTATGTCGGAAATGTACTGTCTCACCGGAAAACCCTGTGGTGAGTGCTACGTACATCTTTTGGTTGGGACACTGCTCAAATGCCGAACTAGTCTTGTATTTTATGTCCCAACGAAGGTGGTGCATTCAAGCAGACAGTTCACGGTGACTGGGTGCACCTCCTGTGTGCTATATGGGTTCCTGAGACTCGAGTTGCTAACGACGTGTTTATGGAGCCTATCACTGGTATTGACAAGATATCTAAGCAACGCTGGAGATTAGTATGTACTATATTCCCTTTGATTGGATCTAAATCAATAATATTGTCTAGAAATGTTCTATATGCGATGTCAGGCAGGGTGCTTGTATACAATGCACGAAGGCTTCGTGTTTTTTGGCATTCCACACAACATGTGCCAGAAAGGAGAGATTGCTAATGCCAATGAAATCGTCGCAAGGTTCCGAAGCTCCTACTCTAGCTTGTTATTGCGAGAAGCATTTGCCTGTAGGTCTGCTCTACGATAGCTCCTTACCTGCTAACTTGGCTGGTAGAAAGAACAACAAGATACTCGGGCCGCTGCGCTAGTAGCTGAGAGTAATGATCAACCTGAGGACGATTCTACTAGTCCCAAGTCCTCAAAAACTGCTCGTGCGTATGCGAAAACATACAAGCCTGGTCCTCCTCTTGTGCCTCATATCATCGTGGAGCGTATTCTCCAGTACATCGGCAAAGTGAATATTAGGCACAAGCGCGAATTTGTGATTCTGGTTTGTAAATATTGGAGTTTGAAGCGCGAAGCTCGTAGAGGTGCTGCATTCTTAAAAAGGTTGCACCTGGAGCCTTGGACAGCCTCATCGACAACTAGGCAACAAACAGATGAGGAGAAAGCTATCAAACTAGAGGTAAGTCTCCTCATCATGTAATCAACGTGAAGTCGCTGATTCGCCTGCGTAGTTTATGAGACGTTTGAGGAGGGATCTAGAGAGCATTCGCATGGTAACTGAAATGTGTCGTAAGCGTGAAGCTCTTAAACTCGAACGAGCTGAAAGCAGGCAGTTTGTCTTCGATAAGACTCTGCTCACACACGAGCCTCCTCTCAGAATGGCTTTTGAGAAGATCATAGGGTGTGTGAGGTCCAGTTTCACAATTTTACAATAATTTATACGATATGCAGAGCTGATCGTCAGGAGTACTTCAAGAATCCTGTCTCGAAGCTGGATGTCCCTGACTACTATGATATTGTCAAACAGCCTATGTGCTGGAGCATCATTGACCGCAAGCTTGATAGGCATGAGTACTTAGACCTTCACGAGTTCAAGGTATTACACTATGAATCCCTTTACATGAGATCATTCACGAGCATTGTGTAGGACGATGTCAATCTTGTGATCAATAACGCAATAATTTACAATAAACCGGGGACGCCTTACTACAAGACAGCCCAGAAAATTCAAAGTTCTGCAGAGCCAATCATGGCTGAATTAGATCGACTCGTGAATCACCGGTTTCCTGTGCAAGGCTCCTCAGACCAAGAACAGCCCCAATATTCTACAGGTGGCCTTGAGCCTCCTCTCCATCTCCTCCAATTACTGCTTTCCGAAGACTCTGTCAAGGAAGATCTGGCGCTAATTTTGGATAAGTCACCTCTGGAAGCTCTCTTTAGCTATGAGCTACCTAGAATTAGGCCTCCTCCCCCGCCGAAGCCTAAACGCAATCGCAAAGCAGACCTGGAACGAAAGCGGCAACAACGACTGGAAAGTGCTGCAGAGTTTCGTACACGGACGAGGC
This sequence comes from Fibroporia radiculosa, assembly GCF_000313525.1. NCBI lineage: Eukaryota > Fungi > Basidiomycota > Agaricomycetes > Polyporales > Fibroporiaceae > Fibroporia > Fibroporia radiculosa. The sequence goes on along the minus strand of NW_012133324.1, from coordinate 10,678 downwards.
GAGGCGCTGCCACCTTTGCTCAGTTCGAAGCAGAAATCCAGGAGACTACCGAGACTCCAGCGCTTACTCCGGTACCGGAAGCTGGCCCGTCGAATGAACTTGAAGTCTCTCAGGTCGCACGTCCAGGTAAACCAGGCCGGAAGAAGCGAATGTCAGGGCCCGGTTTTGCGCATGCCAATCTCCCACCTATGGTAGAGACGGTCGACAATCAGCAATCTTTCAAGCTCTTCGAACGGGGATGGGTCTTACCCCCGGATCAACGGCGAGGAAACCGACCACGTCCATCTTTCCCTACAGCCCCTCCAAAAAAGAAGCTTAAGATTGGTAAGCTCTGCTTGTATATGACTTTTACCCCCGCTTGACCCTGTTCTGCTTTAAAGGTGAACGCGGAAAATATCATATGTTTTCTTTCACCTCGCCTGGTGACGAACACGAGACCTCGCAGGCACAGCTACCTTCTGAATCCAACGTGGGTCCTGAGGAAGACATGATGGAACTAGACGAAGTGCCCATCGCCTCTGCAAAAGACCAACCGGCTGAGAATTATACCGCCACCATAGCAGAACAATCTGTTGAACATCCTATTTCTCATGCGGCAGGGCCGGCCACAGACCCCTCCATCGCCACGGCCGAACAAGTGACTGACCATCATCCTAGTCCCACAACTGAACAATCAAGCGAACAACGTATTGGTGTTGCAGCCAGACAATTGATTGCGCACCCGGATGCTCTTGTAGTGCAAAAACTGATCGACCAGCCTACTAGCCGTCCAGAAATACAGCAGTCAGCTCGACTCCCTGCTGCGGTGGAACTACCGACTGCAATTCTTGCTGGCCATGTAGTAGCTGAACAAACGACCTTGTTATCCGCTGCTTCTGGTACTACAAATCCGTTTGAACCTCCCGCGGTCCTCAGTACGACATCATTCGAAGATGTTACGCCTCTGGCGGACCGACTGACTGAACATCCTGTTGCCCCGGTGGTCAACCAATCAATCCAAGAAAAGAGGGAACTTTCTGCTGGTCCTACTGCGGGACCATCCTCTATGCAATCGGCGTCATCGGCGATGGAACCTGCTGCGGTCGCCATGGAGGTCGATCGGCCAATTCGGAAACCAAAGCCTGTACGGATCGCACGCATTGTCATTGAGGAACTGGATACTCCAGCGATCCGTCGTGAGAAGAATTTACGTAGGAAGGCCGAGAAAGCACGACTAGCTGCGTTGGCAGCGGCAGCGGCCACAGCTAGTCGAGGTTCTTCCTCGATTGGTCCAGACGCCACCATGGAGACTGGGAAAGATTACGAGATGTCTTCAGATCTGTCGTCTCTGAGTGACTTGAGTGACGACGGGGAAGGTACTATGGACGGACAGGTGTCATCACGCACCCCAGATGCTTCTTCCCAACATCCCAGGATCCCAATGACATCAGCTACTGCAGAGCCGGGAGCTGTAGTATTGGAGCCAGGTCGGACATTAGAGGGCGGAACGCTCGGTAAGTTGTTCACTTAATGAGAGAGTGTTGTATCTGAAACGGCTTGTGGTTTAAGTCTGGGCCAAAGCAGGTAATGAGCCTCACTGACGTTCGTTTGAGTGAAACTGACACATCTTTTAGCTACTTTCCCCTGGTGGCCTGCAGTCGTATTTGAACCAGATGATCATACGATACCTCCGAATATGTTGCCAGTGCATCATCGTGGAGACACAAGAGGTCCTATTCATCTTGTGCGCTTTTATGATAGTAAGAGATCATGGTGAGGCTGGTGGTTTCTTCCCCTCGTTACTGTCTCAAGCGTCTTCTTAGGCAATGGGTTACCCTAAATAAAATGAAGATGCTCGGTGAGGACGACGGTGAGCTGATATTCCTCTTGGTCAACACACTTCGTTGAATTTAGGGTGAAGATCTGGATGCGGAGTTATTGGCCAACAGTTCCAAGTTACAAAAGTGGAAGACACCGAAATTGCGCAAGCAATGCAGAGATGCATTCAGGTTGGTTAAAATCACCCCTAGACCTTGCAAAGCTCAATATATCTTCTAGGGAGGCATTGGCGGAGATGGAAGACGCAGGTGTAGATGAGGAGCACGATCCCATTAGCGAAAGTTGAATGACTGGACCTTGCTCGTTTGTAAGTGAAATGAAATGTGTACATCTAGGTCGTCATGGAATGAGAATTTTATTTCTCACCATTTATCCTGGTCTGTGGCAGCCAACTCCGCAAATACGGCATGCATGACACCTTGGTCCCGCATTGCGAGCGGCCTCTCGAGGATATTGCGGTAGTCCCACAAGTGATGAACATTCCACTATCTGACTTCTAACATTCGGGTATATGGTTCAGTTTGTAGGAGTGTTTCTGCCATGGCCGCAGAAATCTGGACGGGGTTCCTTGGTTGGCCTACTGATCGTATCACAAGCGTTATTTGCATGCTGATCAAATTTGTGGACACCAAAGTGGCACTTTCATCGAGGTGTGTGTGTTGAACGACGTATCACTGTCCGAGCATTGATCGGTCCGCAGACACTAGTACACACTGAAAGTGGATATTTGAATTGATGTTCGCTTATGACCTCTACAAAAGATACGGTATCTGGTATGATGATTCCAGGCTCCCATCAATGCAATGCGCGCAAGTTGTGCCGATCTCATCCTGTGGGTGGCAGATCCGGAATGTCCTTTGGCATGGTTCAGCAAGATCATCCTGCAGGAGCATCATGTTTCAAACATATATGCCTTTAAGGTTAGTGAACTCTACTTCTTCGAGTGATATGCGCTCATCGCACCTCGTACGCGCCCTTATCTTATTATTTCGTTCCATTCATGGTTTGCTGGCGACCAGGTGATACCCTACCGGAGACAATCTCATGAGGCCATCCTCTCGACTTTGCCCGATTCGCGAACGGTTCGCTTACAATCGAGATCGATGACATCTCCCGGAGTGCCCATGCTGGGCATGTGGCACTCAGACGTCGTGCTCAATGATGATGCAATTGAACCAAAATCTATAAGTTTGCGAGAACCTCTGCAACCTGCTCCGTGTAATAGGTGTGTCCTCTTTAGTAGCAGCCGTAATACTGAACAGCCAACAACATGCCTTAGTTCGTTATCAAGCCGAGATCGCATACTGATTCCAGAATTAGTGCACCACATCATTAGTTTCCTTTGGGACGATCTGGCCTCACTGCATAGTTGTTCTCTCACGCATCGCTCGTGGTTGGGCCCTTCTCGCTGCACTCTATTTCAACGAGTTCAGCTTCGTTCAAGAAATGCGCTGGGTATGTTTTCTTGTCCGAAATTTCAAAACCGCATGCGACGATATTCCAACATGACGAAAATCCTCGAGATCCACGACTCTTTCGATCAGCCCTTCGCGCATATGGCCCCACACAGGCTACGAGGTTGCATGCCCAATCTTACGACCTTGTCGTGGCATAACGTTAATTTGGGCGGTCGCGGGTCGAGAGTCCACGTTTTTTCATTCTTTAGAGTAATATCTATATTCAGTACGATCACTACGCTCGGGTTATATGGGTGCAACTTTCGCAACTTTTGTGATTTTAGACGTCTTGTTTCCTCGTTCCCGCGACTCAGGAGCTTGATGCTGTGTCGAGTGGACTGGATGGCGGCGACCAAGACTGTTCAACATCACCTGGATCTTCACGTCCATGGGGAAGACACACTCGCATTTGAGTCGCTCGCAGTATGGGACATGCCTGGCGACAGGGTTATGGAACTGTACAGGTGGCTCAACGACACCCGCTCGAAGACAACTATGGGAGTTTTTCTTTGTGGATCACGCATACAAGCTCCGTACGAAGTGGAATCTGAATCTGAAGATCTTCTCGAGGGGTTGACCACATTTGCACTTGCCACGGGTGAGTCAGGACACTGTGGCATTTGCATATGATCTTCTGCTGATTTCTTCGCTCATAGACTTCAAAATCACGTTGATACACAAGCTGCGGCTACGCTGGCTGGCCTTCGTCTGCAATGACACTACGCCATGGTCGTCTCCGGATATCAGCGCATCATGGATTGTTTCCCTGGTTTCTCGACAACGGATCTCGAGGATCACCTTCGATTTCTTCAATGGGACGTGCGGGCCGCTCTCCAAGAGCAGCGATGACTATACTACATCCCCCCTCATAGACATGTTCACATACATACCAGAATTTGCATGCCGGGAGCCAGAGGTAGTCAAAGGAGATATTCCTAACAGTCTGGTATACGGCACGTTGCCTGTGTCAGACGCATTCATACGAGATCTTCTCCGCAGACTGGAGGACGAGCTGGGTCGTAAAGGCTGGTCCTCACGTGGAACCCTCACGCTGCTGCCTTATACTAAACGGATGATTCCTGGAATAGAGTTCTATAGGAAGGTAGTTCATCTCCTTGTGGCAAGTTGGGAGTCATCTCATACTCATTCAATACCAGGTTCCTCGGTTTTATACAAAGCCTTCGGAGCTAGATTTCTGTAAAGGTATTGTGCGATAAAGACGAGTACATATGCCTCACAGAACGAAGCGCCCTATTCCGCATCATGACACATAATTACCGAACTTTTTCTTGATTAAAGGGTCCTGCCTATTGAAGGGATCGGCTTATAGAATGACAGGCTCTCTTGGCAATTCCCAGTCAACGTCACCCGTGTCCTCGAGCTTGTGAAACCCGTGTCTCAATAAATCCCTAAGACTGTCAAATCAGCCTCTGACCTACATGTCCTGGACGTGAATGTCTGACAGACATAGCCTGCTGACTGGTTTCGAAGTCCGTATCGCAAATGTATCAATCCAACAATGCGTACAAAGACGCACTCAGCTGCGCTGTACCCTGATACCGCACGGCACAACGAAGAAATTACCATTTTGTTACAATGAAGAGTCATCAGAAAAGTGTCAGCTGAATAGGGACCCTTTTTCCTTTGCAACATGAGCTTTTCTCCGGTGAGATAAGATTGTTCCATTGTTGTGTGGGAGACCAGAGTGATGAGATGGATTCCAAGCTGCAGCCTGAGATTAGGTTCATGTTGAATGTCTCCACTCAGTGTCCGACAACATTAATGTCACCGACATTTTGGACTAAAGGAACAGATTTATAGGCGCTTATCTTGGCAGTAACCGGGCTGCGTTCTTCGCCTCCTCCAGTCACCCAGTTGTCTTGTTCTGAACCGTGATGCATGTGCCTAGTGGCGATGGTCTGCGGTTGCCGGATCGATTTGTTCCCCGTCTACGATGATGGACTCTGAAGCAGACCGATGGCAATCATTTAATACTTATACTGGAAGAGTTGTGGAAATTTGCTAGTGCAGGGAGCATTATTTATAGCCATTGCAATTGACAATGGCGTCTTGTCCTGCAGCGCCGATATTCATGTACAGGAAGCGCCCCATTGTCAACCAAGAAGGAAAGCATGACGGTAAGCCTTATCTCATTTGATATTTTGTATGCCTGTGGTTGAAGAAGCCTCGGGACTCTCGTCGGAGACCGTCCACAGCCCGAGGGGAGCTGTCTTCGCCAGTATCTTTATACCGGACGCAACCTAACGGCATCTGTAGATTGCACGTTCAGCCCCTCAAATTCCTCGACGCCTAACGAGCGTCTTTCTCGCTCGCTTATATCTATTGATTCTGAGTCGCTATCGAAAGACTACCTACGATGATCAACTCAACTCGGCATGATGAAGCGGCGGCGAAGTGGAGACGAGAAGAGTTCTGATCAGTAAACTGTCCAACCAGAAAGCCATTGATGGCCCTAACACGGGTTCAAAATGTAGACGGTGCGCGTGCGGAAGCATGATGTATGGAAGATGGAAGCAACCCGGAGATTGAGGATGTAATAGGAAGCGCGCAACTGACTCCGTGAGATAGGACTGCGGAGGGCATACATAGGCGATAAAGTACCCTGCAAGACAAGAGTGCACGGTATCCATTCGCCGGAATGTCGCTCGTCAAAATACCTTTCCTCGCAGCCAGTGTGGTTAGTACTTATGTTGCCCTCACACCCCCTACTCCGATGGTCCCTGCAAACCAGCGGCCCAAGAACGCGTCCCAAGCGGAACGGTTTTTCTCGGCTGTCGTCCGAGCTTACAATTCCGTGCAAAAGGTGAGTCAACGCCGCCAGCTCAAATAGTCAACATGACCATTTCTCATTGGTGGTTACCATTCAAAGACACTTGTCTGTTCGAGTGCCGTCCTTGAGGGAATAGTGATCCTAGCAAGGCAGTGGCCGTCGCATCCGTTGTCGCAACAAGTACTGACTCTGCTCATTCGTGGCCCCCACGCGCTGGCGGATCGGATCGTGCCAACCTCCATGTTCTTTGTTGGCTGCGGCCTCGCTATAATCGGAGGACTGGTCCGCTACCAGTGCTACCGCACGCTTGGACGCATGTTCACTTATGAAGTGGCCATTCACGACGACCACAAGCTCGTGACAAGCGGTCCGTATGCTGTGGTTCGCCACCCGAGTTACCTGGGGGCTATTGTGTGTGCCATAGGGATGGGGATTTGCTCCATCACGGCCAGTGGGTCATGGTTTAGGGAATGTGGGATTTACAACACGCCTCTAGGGCACGCAGCACCGTGGGTGAACAGGATATTGGGTGCGTTTGGTATGTGGATGTGTATAACACGCACATCCGAGGAGGATGCATTGCTGAAGGAGCAATTTGGGTCACAATGGAATGAATGGGCCAGGAGGGTTCCTTACAAAATGATACCTTACATTTACTGATCTCGTCTCTAGTTGTCGAGATTTATAGAAAAGATCTCCGTAGCCATTATACAGAATGAATTTCTTAATGCGGCTTGGTGAGCGATCGTCGATTAGTGGCGTTGGTGCGATCTTGGGCCAAATAGAGTGCCGCAGACCAGCAGCGTGCCGCAGGACACTTCGAGATCTTAATGGACAGTCACCGCACACCCTCAGGCGTCAGGCCTCGACCACGGAGGGACCAATCATTGGGGATACGCGGGAATCGCATGATATTCTGTACAGTGTGTATTGCGGCCGCAGGGATGCCACGGGTTGTGGGCATACATTCGATAAAAATGGCGCAAATGAATATTTATCATAGTGGCTCAACTCCAGCTTCCCAAAGTCACAATATCGGGATGACCGGTTCTATGCGACACCAGGCTAGGAACTGAGATTACTGATGGGCGTCGCTGGTAGTGAATGGACTCGCACTGACCTCAACTAAACCATGCTCACCGCCCACGTTCGAGGGCTCCCATATCTTCTAACCTTGTAGCCTTGGGCGTAGACGCGTCACAGACGCAATCTGAATATATATGATTGAGCCAAGACAGCCAGAGGGATTCATGGTGACCTATAGCTCTTCGTGCTTGGCTCAATCCACGGAAGCTCAGATTCCCTGGCTCTTGTCCGTAGTAACTTCGATTCCTCCAGTGTCGCATGGGAGTTGCGCCGCGTAGCCACTTATTGCTATACACACAAATTCGGATCGTCGGTATCCGACCAGACTGCGCTTGCCCGGGTCTTTTGCCGTTAGATAACTCCTGACCCATTTTGAAGTACTTGTAGTGTGCTAGATTCGTTATTGAGCTGCGATCGAAGGACAGTCTACAAGGAGCAGCAACAAACAGCGATATGATGTGGTGATTTGTGAAGTGGAGACAATAAAGTCTTTCTGGATCGTGAGCAGTACCTCGCAGCCTGCGAGGAATGTTTCTGGAAATCTCGCTCGTCAGAGCATCCGATGTAGTAAGCGCCTATGTTTCTCTCTCGGATGCTCATGCAGAACGTGTCCCGAACAGGGCGTAATTACTCTGCTCGTTCGTGTCCCCAACGTGCTTGCGGGTTGGATCGTGTCATCTTCATGTTCCGCGTCGGCTGCGGCTGTGCTGTATTCGCGAGACTGGTCCACTACCAGCGCCATCGCACGCTTGGGCGCATTTTCATTCATTCATGACGACCACAAGTTCGTAACAAGCGGTCCGTTAGTACGTTGTGGTCGGCTACCCTGCGGTTAGTGTGGCGAGACGGGGATGGGGATTTACTACGCGGCAAGCGGATCCTGAGTGATCCAGGAAATACGTAGCCCGAGCAACATTTTCCCGGATGCTGCCGCAATGTGGATGTACGGTTATCGGTGGATGTGTGTAAGACGAACGCCCAATGAAGATGCGTTGCTGGGTGCACAGTTTGGGACACAGTGGAATGACTGGACAAAGAGGCTGCCGTGCGAGACGTCCATATGGAAACAGGGACGGACATGCTCACGCCACACGACTCCAGCCACAGACGGATCACGCGGCATAACTTGGCCGTCGTTGGCCGAGTATAGAGACCTCGAACACCTGTCCTGCTGGATCATAGATCGGTTCGCAGTTCATCTGGTGGTTCACCCTGCGCAGTGCAGGAATGGGTTGATCGCGCACTTAATGAATGGCAAAGCGTGCAGCTCTTTGTCGTAGTATACATTGCTTACTATGGATCGAATAGTATCCCAAGCCAAGACTAGTACAGTGTATGTACAGTGAGGAAACAAGATAGAATGCCGCTGTGGTGTCATCGTTAGACCGCATATCAAGGAATACAGAGGCGAAGTCAGAGAATGGTATGCTCATTGTTGATACCATCGAATGAAGTTGACGATGCGGATATGGGGGAACAGGAGAGCACGGGCGAAGGCAAAATCTCGGCGCAGCAACTGCCATCGCCGTGCACACACGTTGCTTGGGGTGTGCATCATCCATTCACGTTCCTTCCCATGTATGAGGGAAGGAATGCATTGCCAAGATCTTTGGTCATTGCAATCGTCTTCAGGTTGTGCAGGTGCTGTGCGATGCTGGCAGACGGCTGCACGGGGGGTGCGGATAGCTGTGGTTACTGCTTGTCGTGCACGGAGGAGGGCAGGGTGGACAAGGACGCCGCAGGTATGGAGTCCTGTCTTATGGAAGGGACAACGGCAGGAGAGGCAAGCAGGCGGCTAGAGGCGATGGGGCAGATGGCCACGGCAGTGGCGCGATGAGCCCGCCGTCATTTTGGTATTCAGCGGGATGGAGGTGGGTGGATGGGCGAGATGGCGGCAACACAGAAAGGCTATCATCATCTTGCCATTCAGCGAGATGGCGGCGGCACAAGGAGGCCATCATCGTCTTGCTGCGCAGTGAGATGGTGGTGGCAGACAGGCGAGCAGGTGATGGGAGTGGGTGACTGGGCGAGACAGCAGCGGTTCAGAAAGGCTGCCATTATTCAGCGAGACAACGGCGACATTGGAGTGTGATGGAGGGTT
>NW_012133324.1:0-1232 GCF_000313525.1 Fibroporia radiculosa | reverse complement strand
AACGGGTGAGGAAACCGCCGTCGTCTTGCTGCTCAGTGAGATGGCGGTGGAAGGAGGCGCATTGAAGGGGTGTGGCAATGCGAAGAAGGCCGTGCGTTGAGCGCGGCGCATTGAGAGGGGGGGCAGCTGTGCGAGGAGCGTGGCAGCGTGCAGCAGCACAGCATTGAGGTCTGTTACCCCCATACATATACACAGCGCGCCCGCCGCTGAACGCTGAACGTGCGCCCGCAGCACGCGTTCACAGAACACACCACCATTACGCTCCCTTGGCGCAAATGCGCTGTCCACTCGGAGCACTGTGGCGGGCACAGTGCAGCACCAATTCTCACCGCAGCTCTATTTCGAGGTACACCCACTCAGCCTCTGCCACCATGCGCCCCGCAGGCAACCACGGACCTCCTGCGCGTATTGCACCTAAATGTCAAGGTGATCTATGGTGATGCGGACAACACCGTCGTCTGCGACATCTTGCTCTCGTGCATGCTCTTTGACACTGTGGTGGGCCTGCTCTTACCTGCGATGGTTGTGTACTCACAGCGCCTCTTTGCGTGGGTGCCACTGCAGGGCATGTTCATGTGCTTGATGGTGTCTGCGGTGCCCATGCTAGCGGTGATGCATCTGCACATGTCCTGGCCTTTCGCTTATGGAGTTTGTTGATCCGGATGATGGTTGAGAGCAAGGAGCGAGAATAAGTATCTATTTTTCTAGAGTTGTAACGTGTAGAATATATATGCAAGGATTTACTTCGTATGAAAACATGCGTAATGCTGTGTGGCTGACGTTCAGCCACACATCACATGCTCTCAGCTTGTCCTTTCCTCGACTGCCTCGCAATACTCCCCCTCAAGCTGATGAGCATACCTATCAAGCCCAGCAACTCCTGATGCCTTGGCTTGGGAAGTGGCTTCATAAGTATGTCTGCAAGCATATATCTTGTAGAGCAATACTTAATTTGTATTTTATTTTCAATCACTTTCTCACAAATATAATGGTGTCAGATATCAAAACGTTTCAGTTGTACATGAAATTGAGGGTCATGTGTGATTGCAATGGCTGACTGATTATCTTCATTTAACTTGGTAGGTGTTTTCTACTTAAAATAAATTTCTTTTAATAAATTCTATAGCCACACAGCTTCTTTGGCTATGTGTGCTAAAGCCATATATTCAGCTTCAGCTGTAGACTGTTAAGGGACCTAACGACTGAGGATCAGGAGTTCGACTGTTAAACTG
>NW_012133323.1:104424-124657 GCF_000313525.1 Fibroporia radiculosa | reverse complement strand
CAAAGGCATCGATTTCCTCGCCGACAACGCCGTTGTGTTGCCACTGGCGGTCCTCGTCCTGGTACTCCCATTCCTCGGGCGGGGGCGAGGACGCTTGCCAGATGGGGGATGGCGGCATGGCGGCGTGCAGGGGCAAGGCGGCCTGAAGCGCCCAATTAAAAGGCGGGGTCACATGACTCGACAATGTCAATGGGACGGATGAACAGTCGATGTATACATACATATACATTTGGAATATGTGATATTGCCAACTTGAATTGAATTGAATAGAAGGCGGGCGGGGTGTCGGAGGGGGGTGCCAAGAGATCGGTGCCTGACCCCCGAGGAGGCTGGTGCTGGTTCGTCACCGCGCTCACAGCGGCCGAGACTCGGATTCCCTTCCGCCTGTCCAAGTCGGCGATGGTCGTTGACCCTCTCATTCCATCCCAATAATTCGCCCGATATCTCGCACAGCCTTTTCTTATCCGCCCCCGCTTGTTGCCAGCGCATGCGCTCGTTCTCCTCCTAACCCTCTCCCTCCCAGTCCTCCTCGTCCTCATCCCAAAAATGCCCGCCCTATCCCTCAAGGACTCGCTGCTCCCCCAGCCCCCCTCGTTTCAGAAGAAAAAAGCGTATGAAATCCACAAGGTCCTCGGAGAAGGCGCCTTTGGAAAAGTCATGGTCAGTGTTTCCCCGTCGCTCTTCTCCTATCCGCCATTCACCCATACCAGCGCGCGACCTGGCATGTCCCCCCTGACTCTGTAGAAATCGCCCGACACGGCGCCGCCGCCGCCGACTCTCCTTCTCCATCTGCCATCTCCCACCGCACTCCCCCCACTTCGTCCCCCTCTCATTCTCACACTCATTCCCCACTAACCTCCAGTTCATCCCGCCCGACGCCCTCGCGCTCCAGTACCACCTCCAGTCTCAACTATCTCTCCGCCAAAGGTCAGACCGCTTCCCACTTTCTCCACCCCAACGGTGCGAAAAAGGACAAACACGACCCCTCGGGCCTCACCGTCGACGTCGCCCTCAAGGTCATCCCAAAGAAGAAGGTCAAGGGCAATGAGGAAAGCGTATGGAGCGAGATGGACGTCCTCAAGGGCCTTGACCACCCCAACATCGTCCGTCCCCCTTGCGTTCCATTCCCTCCGTTCGTGAGCTCACCCCATCGCGTCCCAGGTTAAATTCTACGAGTGGTTCGAGTCGCGTTCAAAATACTATCTCGCGTTCGAGCTCGCCGTTGGCGGAGAACTTTTCGAGCGCATCACTCAGCGCGGAAAGTTCACAGAACTCGACGCAGTCGCTGTGCTCAAGTACGTCCTCTTTCTTGTTAACGCCATCCGCCTGCACTCCGGTGGTTCAGTTCTCCGTCAGACGCTGTCACGCGCCAGCAGACGACTCGAATGCGTCGAGCGCATATAGTCTGGTTTCGGCACCTGCCGAGCGGACATGCAAACGCCCGTCACTTTCTCAATTTCTCGTCTTCGTGCCTATTTACCCTATCCAAGAGTCATCTTACTGATCAATGACGCAGATCCATACTCTCTGGCGTCAAGTACCTGCATGCCCACGACATCGTCCATCGGGACCTCAAGTGAGCCCTGATATATAACCTCACTTTACCCGTCTGACCCTTTCGCAGGCCAGAAAACATCTTATATCGGACAAAAGACTCGCATTCAGACATCGTCATCGTCGACTTTGGCATGTCAGTATCCATCACTCCGTCTGTCACACCGCATACTAATTGCACCTCGCAGCGCGAAACACCTGCACAATCACGACGAGCAGCTCCGCTCCCTTGCAGGCAGCTTGGGGTATACTGCCCCCGAGGTGCTCAACGGCACCGGGCACGGTACAGCTGTCGACATTTGGTCCGCAGGGTACGTTCCTCCCCGCCATCCCTGTGTATTTCACATTTGCTTTCGATCAATATATGCACGATCGCTGATCCGCGTTCCTGTCACAGGATCATCACATACGTCCTCCTGTGCGGGTACTCACCCTTCCGTTCGGACGACAACGCGGAGCTGATCCGCGAGACGACCGAGGCCCAGGTCGAGTTTCATGAACGCTACTGGGCGAACATCTCTGCCGAAGGTGCGATCCCGCCGTCTGTCTTCCATCTCGTGCATCAGTAGCTGATATCTCGTGTACAGCTAAGGATTTCATCAGGTCACTTCTGAACCCCGACCCTGCCAAGCGGCCTACGGCCCAAGAGGCGCTACACCACCGCGTACGTTCCTTTGCGTTGCCGCCGCCGCCCTGTTCGTCCTCGCGGCCTGTGGTGCTGACCACCCTTTTCCGCAGTGGCTCACGACGCATGCGCCATCGACCGAACACGACCTCTGTGGGCTGCGCGAGCAGTTCAACCCCAGAGCGCGCTGGAAGGCCGCCATCACAGGCACAATTGCTCTCAATCGCCTCGGCTCGTTCGCGTCGCGCAGCAGCGGCGGCTGGAAAAATGGCAGCCCCGCCGGAGTCGATAGCGACGATGACGAGCTTGCGGAGGAGCACCACGCCGGCGCCGCCACAGAAGAGAAAGATAGCACCGCGCCCGAAAATGCACACGCGACCCCACCCGTGCACAGCGCGGGTGGCCCGAATGGGACAAATGCAGATATACACGCTACGCCTGTCGCGCGTCCGAGCTCGGGCCATGCGCTGCGCCACGAGCAGGAGGAGTCTGCGCAGCCCCCGCTGCACGCAGAGGTCCCACTGGAGCTGCACGCCACGCGCGCACACGCGTCGTCCGTGGCCTCGGCGTCCGCACCTGAGACTGCCTCTGCGGCAGGACCGATCGTGGGGACGACATCCGACCGCGAGCACGACCACGCTGCGCCGTCGGTCCCGCGCCGCTCGGCCGACTCGGGCTCGGCCGCAGGGCGGCCGTCGCTCGAGAACGGCGACGAGGAGCTCGAGATGCCGGGCTCGTTCACGGGCTCGCGGGCGGCGCGGCGGCACCGCAAGCACGGGCACCATGGACACCGGCTGAGCCTGCACCACCGACACAGCCATGCACACCAGTCTCACGCGGACGAGGGGCAGAATGGTGCGGGGCAGCAGCAGCAGGCCGGGGAGGGCGCGCTGGCGGGGCTGTTGCGCCGGATGCGGCTGCGGTAGACGCGGCGGCGGCGGAGGGGGGGGGATACTGTTATAGTAATTTATGTGCTGGTCTGAATTTACACACGATCTACGTAGTCGACTCGCGGCTTTCTCTTGTACATGTGTATTCCGTGGATACCCTTCTCGACTCGACCCGAGTGCGCACGGCGACGTGCATACACGCATGCGTGCTCAATGGATTTTTGATGCTTCTCGCAGTTGCTATTCGCGCCCCCGGCCGATATCTTGCGGGTGTCCACAGCCGCCTGCAGGGGCGCAGGTTGGATGGAGGGCGTGCCCACTCTGCTCCGCGGGGATCACGCCGGCACGCCAGATAAATCGCAGAACAACCGACAACCAAACATATCGTATTGCAGAATGACTACAGACATGACAAGCAAGCAGACGCTCGATGGGATACTATAAGACAAATTACGTGACCTAGGAATGGATGCAAAAAGGTACGCTGTACAGGGAAGAGTACAAACGGGTGGCGGGGGAGGCGGAACATGTATCAAGCAAGAAAGGGTCTGTATATGCCTGTATAGGTCGCGGTCGAAAACGCGGAAAGCGAGAAGAGCGAGATGTGTGTGACTGGATGGGATGCGGGTGCAAAATACAAATGCGCGATGGGTGGTGGTAATATACGTGTGCCCGGCGTTCAAGCCCAACTAAAGGAACATAGTAAGTAGTAGGTGAGGGCGCGTGTCGGCGCACCGCGAAGGCGGGCGGCGACACGTAGCAGCATAGGTATAGTCCCGCGGCGGGGCGGGATGCAGCGGTGATTAGTACGATGCAAGAAAGAGCGACTAGGATTCGACTATTCGTAGCGTTTGTTGGAGAGAGACGTGCGTTGAGGCGACGACAGTTTTGGAGCGGTGCGACCGCGGGATTTACATGCCGTACGCGTACGAGCGCTGGTACGGATCGGCGACGCCTACGGGGAAGGAGTTCATCCCGCCGTACTGCGAGAACGAGTTGGCGTGGGCGTGCGGAGGCGGTGTGAGGCCCGGACTGTGGTTTGTCGAGCCTTGCATCACATAGCTGTCAATGCCATGCGGTTGCATGCCGTGCAATTGAGCGGCGTGGAGTTGACCCTGTGCCTGCATGCCGTGGCCGCCATACAGCCCGTTGGGTGCGCTGTATGCGTCAGCCATCCCGCCAGGCGAGTGAAGCGCCTGATGCGGCATGTGACGGCCGCCATGGCCAGGCCCCATTCCCATGTTTTGGTTGCCGAGGTGCTGGTATCCGCCTCCCCCGCCAAACCCGTCCAGGTGTTCTCGTTGCAATTTGTTCTGAATGCGCTTGCCGTACGGGGTATTTCGGATGAGAGGAAGGACGGGTCTGATGCCTTCCACGAGCAGGGCCCGCTGGCTCGGTTCCGCGTAATCCAGCGCAGTCTGACAGGCAAGTTCTCAGTCAGAAATGTGATAATCCACACGCTATACACCATACCTGCACACAGTAGTTGCCGTAAGAATCGCGCAACAGTTTTTCCAACCTCGTGCGGTTTAGGAGTTCCCCAATGAGCATCTTACGGGTGCTGTGCTCTGCCACACGAACACACTGTACAAACTTCGTGTCAGGAACACCAGAAGAAATTTAATCGGCGGACAATGTCTCACCTTCTCGATAACATTAGAACTGAATTTCTGTACCGACAACGCGCAGACATTTCCGGTGAATTGCCTAATGACCGCATCGCTGAAACGGTTATCGTTCAGGTCAAGAATGTATTGCACGACCTACGAAAATGATCGTGTCAGCGTCCTCGTTGCAAACATGCAGATCAACACTAATACTCACATAATTGCCGTATGGGTCCTGAACCAGAGTAAGCGCGTTATACGTGATCTCGTTCACTAGCTGCACGCGCTGGATATCTGATGCGTGATCAACGCATCGCTGCAATACACAACAACCGTGGCGATGTGTTGCGACTTCCACGCAGTTGGCGGCGACCGCATTGTAGATGAACTGACCAATCCTCACCAATCAATCGGAGAACAACGGGACATGTAGGCAGTGAGAACAAACCTGATTGTCTTCCGGGGCAAGCTTATTGAGACACTTCTGAATGACATGGTTGCCATTCAAGTCCTTGATAAGCACTACAACGTGAAGGCTCAAAGCAAGAATGATAGAGTGGATCTGAGCATTGTATTTGAGGTCAGTCTGCCCGTCCCTGTAAGCAATATAGTGAAATCTAGCCGGGACTAGACTTGCCTGTCTGCGTGTTGAAAGGAAGTCAATCATCTTCTGCACTGCCCGAGTACCATGCATGTTGAGGGAAATGTTCACCAGGTCTTGCGCGACCGACTCGCAAATCACATTGCGCTGGTCATCCGTTGAATACTCCAACAGTTTTTGGCAGAGGTAGTTTCCGAACGGATCTACATCCAACAATTAGGTACATTCAATAATATTAGGATTCCGCACATACCAGTCATGAGATCCGCAAAGTGGCTGAAGGTCTCACGGAAGATCATATCACGGTGTTCTGGAACACCCTCTTCCAACTTCTTTTGGAGATAGCGACATCCGTGCTGGTCCTTGCAGAGCGACGGAATCTCGCCTTGCAAATCCTCGAGGCGTGTACCGGCGAACCTGTTAACTGAAAGAACAGGAACGTCAGAGACCGAAGCTCTGTATCGGGAGACGTAGACTAACATTCCCGGTCAACATCGCCCCGCTTGTGTTTGGGTCCGTGCAAACCGCCCATCTTGCTATCCGCACCATGGGCTCTACCGTTCATACCCAGGCCATATCTCGACCCATGGTGATGGTACAATGCAGTGGAGCCAGTGCCACCTTGGGGCCGACCCTTGGCCTCGAAACCGTACGAGTTGTATCGTCCGTTATCCAGACCAGTGCCGTTCACATAAACCGCATCTACGCCATATTGCTGCAGGCGAGATCACGATCAGATTTCATAGCACGAACGACAATTGCACTAACCTGAAGGGAACCATCCATTCCGGCCTGGACCTGGCTAAATGCCATCGGGTCGCCTTCATAACCACGCGAAGAGGACATCCTCGATAGCGAAGAGTTGAGCTCGCCTTGAGGTGAACCATGAGCGGTCAAGATTCCGTTCAGACCCCCAGGCGCATCACCCGAGAGCGGGGTACCCGGTGCCTTCCCGAGATGGTTACCAGAGTTCGGCATGCCTGGAAGAGGCGTTGCGGGGACCGAACGCGCTGTAGTAATGGAGAGGCCGTCGGACAACGCCAGCGGCGATCCCCGACGCGACGAAAGACCTTGGGAGAGCCCTTGAGGTATTTGCTGCAACAGCGGGGTTGTGGTACCAGAAACGGTACCCGACAACTTACCCCCAGGCGATAGGTCCCCTACAGCACTCGAGAGGCTCACTGTCGGATTAGTAACATTGCGGCGCTCGGCACGTCCATAGCCTTCGATTACCCGACCATTGCCATTGAACTGAGGCCATTCAGACGGCTTCTCCCGAGAGTCCGCTGCACGACCCACAAAGGATGTGCGGGGCGGTGTCTGTGACAACGGTGCCAGGTCCAGAGCAGCGGATGCGGTGGAAAGCTGCATTAAACTTTGTTACTACGATGAATGTATAGCGCCACTCAGACCCACATACCTTGTTGGAATACGTGTTCGAGTACTTTTCCTCATCAGCAGTCGGGAGGTGACGCATAGCAGCTAGACCTGTTGTTTGTAACTGCCACAGTGCCAGACAAGAGGCAAGGAAACGTACCATTCATTTCCTGATCTAATTGCTCGTCCAACATCATCCCAGCATTGTACATGTTGCCATAATGTTGCCCATTTCCTGACAAGAGACGTTCACTGCCCGATCGGAGAATCGAGTGAGGGATAGCGCCGGAAGGGGTCAAACGTTCACGCTCTGCGCGTTCTCCCGCCAGCGATAGACCTTGCAAATGACCAGCAAGTTCCTCATCGTGCTCACTGGCCGATGTGCGCCGACTAGCGGGCATGCTCTTGGCTCCTCCAGGGCGAGCAAAGCCTTGGTGATTGCCTGTTGGCATTTCCGGCGAGTGGTTCACGGAAGGCGCGTAGGTGACCGACTTGCGCTTGTCAGAGACGGCCGATCCAACTGCTTTGGAGAGGATCTCTACGTCCACGGATGAGTACGACAGTGCCGAAGCAAGACCTGAGGAAGCCTCGTCATTGAGGATGGCATTAACCCGCGGCGGAGTGGTGGGCGCAGAAACGGCGAGATGCTGAAGCGCAGCCGCAGATTCCACGGGAATGGTCAAAAGTTCCCTGGCCTGCTGTTGTTCAAGGACACGCATCTGTTCCTCGAACACTTTGCGCTGCATGGCACGTTGCCGTTCGTGTTCTATACGCTTGAGGGTACGCTGTATCAGCAGCAGATAGTCAGTATCTGCCATGATGCACGCCATCCGTAAGATGACACCCACAGCCGAAATATCCGGTAAATTACTGCCGTAACGCGCGGCCTGCGAGAAGCGAGAACGGTTAGCGTCGAGACGTAAGGCCGCAGAGACGAGGAGAAACTCGCCGAGTCCGCAAGATCCAGGAAAGCGGGAGGGCTCTGTATCCTGTCATCGGGGGACTGGCGACGATCGGCAGGAGAATTAGATGGGTTCAAGGCAGTACTCATAGTGACTGAACAATCGAAGCTGGTACTTTTGATCCAAAAGGGCGAAGGACAGAAGACAGATTGAGCAAATACGGGTAAAATAGGGAACGAGTAAGCCTAATTGCACAATGGTATTCCTATAGGACGAGCATGGGACGAGGCGAGAGAGTGAGAGGCCGAGTCAAGACGAGGCAAGACGAAAACCGACCTGCCAGCTGATTTTATGCCCGTCTATAAGGATTGATGGTACAATGTGGGATCACAGCTTGAAAGACTAGTGGGTGAGCGAGGCAAGAGATGGAGAGAGAAGAAGAGAGCTACCTCGGGCAATTTTTGCGGCTGAGCTAGAGAGCAGCAGGGACGGTCGAGATATTAGCGGTAGTACACGGCCAGTCTGCGCGGACGGTCGCGACTTGTCATAAATGCGTTTGCGGAGACCCTCTTTTTTGAGTCTCCGACTACCATTCTGGGCTTCAGCCACGCGACGGCCATGCCCCTTGAAACTTGCCCGAGTCTTCACAACGTGGATATAGGTTGTCGCTCGCCTTCACCGTACGCGCTCTCACTCGTCGTGCGCCATCATGAAAATTTCCCCCTTCTTTACGAAATGCCCGGATGCGATCTCTCGCGTTGAATGAACCTTTACCGTCGCCGCCATCCTTTCCACCACACAACTTTGGCGCCAACAGGTTGATAACCTCTGGACCTGGGTCGCGCCGAGCTCGGAGAGAGAATTCAATCCGCACTCGCGGGCGAATAACGCCAGGATCGTTGCATGCAAACTAAATGAAGCTGCTAAACAGGCATACGATCACGTGCAGATGCGACAGTGGGTCCCATTTCCCAAGTGTGCTCTATGCGAAACTCCATCCGTCGCTATGGCCCACGTCGATATCAGCATTCTTAATCGGAAAACACCTTGCCGAGATTCCAGCCAGACCCAAATAGAAAGTCGAAATGCCACCACCGCGGCACTAGAGCTACTTTTACCTCCGTACACCGGTAGTCTCGCATACTAATTGCCCTACATGCACTTATTGCACTACCAGTCGAGGCAAATTTGAGCGCGGTATAAAGTACCTGGCATGCCTTGCGGATTGCTTAGTACCGGTCGGCTGTCAGCGCAAACAGCTGGCGTCGTTCCAGGCCAGGCAGGCTGCCGCTAGTGTAGCGGGCCGCCACCACGGTGCGTCTCAGATCCGGCACCAGATCCCGCCAGCAAATCCCTTGGACTTGAACAGTACACGTTTCACGCCCTGCATGCAGTGGCCGCTAATAATAGGAGATTGCACGCAGGCTACCTAGTACT
Source organism: Fibroporia radiculosa (assembly GCF_000313525.1). Classification (NCBI taxonomy): domain Eukaryota; kingdom Fungi; phylum Basidiomycota; class Agaricomycetes; order Polyporales; family Fibroporiaceae; genus Fibroporia; species Fibroporia radiculosa. The sequence goes on along the minus strand of NW_012133323.1, from coordinate 115,664 downwards.
GAACGTGCAGCCTCCCAAGCCTCAACCACCTCAACCCGCAGAGGCTGGCGACCCAAGCCTCCGAGCGAACTCGCGTCCAGGTCCGTCCCAATCGCCGAAGGAGATCTTCAGCACAAGAGTCATAGAAGTCAGGGATGCAGGCTCCCATTTACCGATAGGCTTTCTCTGCTCCGCGTCATTAGACTGCCGTTAGTCTTCGGATCCGCGTCTTACACGGCTATATCGCGACCAGAGGCCCGGACGGCGTCCGTTGACATCCCACCCAAAACAGCACAAACTCTCGTCCAGTGCGCAATGTCAAGGCATACTTGATCTGAGGGCATTCACTAAAGAGGGTATACAAGTATAGAGTACGCAGAATGTAGACAGTTCATATGATTTAAAATAAAACACAGCTGTCATCAGCTTACACCGTTTACAAGAGGTGGTGTATCGCGCTGATCCACCATCTTCTCTGCCGCGCCATTCGCCTCAGGCGCAGCATGTCCATTACCACTCACCTCTACCTTTCCCTCGCTCTCAGTCTCCTCAACGTCAGGCGCCTCGCTGCGTCCACGGATTGTTCGCCTGTCGTCCTCGTCATCCGCATTCTCACCGCTGTCATCTGCGGCGTCAGACTGACCTCGCGGTACGGTGGGAGTGGAGGGCACAGTAGACGCGCTCGGAGCGAGTGCCTGAGCGCCTTCTGGCGATTCCGGCACTGAGCGCACAGACGGCCGTGAGCTCGAAGGATAACGTCCGCGCAAGAAGCCAGCAAAAGGAGCAAGGTCGAGGAAGGCACGCGACCTGCGCGTAGAGGCAGTTGTAGGTGTAGTGGAACCACTTCGGGGCGGCGACTCTGAATCGTCTATAGGCGGATGGGAGGCGGCGGTAGGCAAGCCATCATGCTCCGAGTTGGGATCTGTCGGAGGCTCGGAGGCTGTAGATGGAAGCGAAGACGCGGTGAGCACAGGCGATTGCAACGAAGAAATCGAAACACTCGAAGCAGTCGAAAAGCGCTGGGTTCTGTGAAGGGTCCAACACGTGAGATAGCGTTTGTAGGAAGCGATGCCAAATGGGCTCACGGTAATTGTGTACTCTCATTGTCAGTAAGTGTCAGCAGGAGGTTTTTGAGGTTAGGGAGTGTGTGTCGCATATCCAACGCACGCAAATTTCGATCGGACATAAGCTAGCGGATGGAATGAACCAGAAACGTCAGCAAAGCAATATGTATGTATGAACTTGAATATGTACCAACCATCTCAATATCCTTATTCAAAAGGAATACACCATATTCAAACCGATATGTATCCACTCCCTTGGAGAATAGAGGGAACCTGGTTGGACATGCACCTTCAGAAGGCACGAGAAAATAGCAATATCACACTTACATCCTCGGCCCAACCATCGCCGAGATTCCGTCTCTGATCAGGCTTCTGCTTCCCACACAGGTAACCGGATACACTAGGCCTTTCCCCATATATGCGGCGAGAAATTGCACAACCTGTGCAGCATAGCCTAGAGCAGTCGCTACGGCCTCTTCTGTAACATCCTTGTGGGCAGGCACTAATAACGGTGGTGCAGGATCTGTGGGAGCGAGCGGAATTGGTAATGGAACGTCGAGGATGGTAAACAGAAGGTCGGGTGGCGAGACAAGTTCAATCGGAAATACAAATGACAGTGTCGTGAGGAGGACGCTGCGCATGGGCGCAATTTGACTGCGAAGGTCCTCGAGACGCACTCTATGCACCAATGAACATGACCAGGGAGTCATAATGAAATTTAATGCAACTGACCTCTCATTTACCAGCTCCGCCTCTTGTTCAAACTCCAGACGCGAATCCGATTCGTCTGCCTCACGCGCTAGTGCGAGCATCTCTCTGCGTTTCCGTAGTCTCTCCCTTCGGGCATGAAGTTGAGACTTCACTGACAACGTCAAATGTTCAGGAACATTTTGAAATCAGGAAGGCACCCGAAAAAGCTTCGACAATATACGTACCCGTTTCCGATTCGTCGCGGAGCAATTTCGCCTCACAATGTAATTGTCCGACCCATGCCTCCTGCTCTGAGAGCTCACGACGCTGCAAGTCCATATGTCAGACAGAAAATCCCATTTAAACGGATTGATACCTGATGTGTAAGTATACTTATTAGGAAGGAACTCACTAGTAGACCAGCACCTGACTGTGTTACGACATTGTCAATCTCTCGCACAATCTCGGAAAGAGATTGCTGAGTATCAACAATACAGGCCTGCAGATTGATTAGCCTACCAGATGCGAGGAAGCACGTCAGAAAGTGTGCAAGGGATTCGAAGATAGCACATACCGGAGGAGATCCTGCCATGACGCAGTCTTCTTCCTCCCCCTCCTTCTGGATGCACTATATTCTTCCCCAGTGTTGACCTCCTCTTGCTCTGGCTCATCAGTGAATTTGTGCGAGGAAAGTCGACGCTCAGGCAGGATGATCTCGCCTGCGCCCTTGAGCTTCTTGATCTCAGATTCTTGGTCAGAGCTATATCCAATGTCCGCTGAGAGCGGATGAGGGGAATCCGGTTGCGAGGGCAGCGGGAGGTAATATGTCCGACCCGGGGGAGACAAGGTTATCAGCAGTGTGTTGGAAGGAAGTTGCGAGGGATGAGCTGCGAGCTGTACGGTTTCAAGTGAGCAACGCTAGCGATATGAGTGGCAGAAGTAAAACTCACCGTTTCCGGCAATGGAATCAAATCTTCCAAGTCCACATCCCAACTCTGAATCACTTTCCATTCCAGCTCCAACTCATCGTCCTGCATCTTCTGCTTGCCCTTTCCTTTCCCATTCTCGCCTTTCCTCAGTGACCATCCTAATCCACGCCTGACATGACCCCATACCTCAACATGCATACGCGACTGGCTCACGTCCACATCTTGTGTGAACTCACCACCGAATCTAGCGTCGAATTGGAAAGAGGGATTTGTAGAAGGTCTGTGTATGGGTGAAATGTAGTCTGGTACTGGGTATCCCGCATCTAGATTTATGTCCGCCAGGCTTGGTGAGGACGGTGTTCCGGGAGACGTACTGCCTGATATGAATGTATCCTCGGTCTTCGTTGGAATCGATTTAAATGGCGCCGGGATAGGAGAACGCTGTCTATGCGCAGATGGAGAAGAGATAGATTTCGATTTCGACATAGAGCCGCGTGGTAAGGATGCCGATGCCGATTTGACATGCATGCTGGGTATGATACCTCTAGGAGTGCCCGAAGTTGAATGTAGCCTAGACGGCGTCGCCGGTCCAGATTGGCCTGGTTTACCTGATCCATCAATAGATGTGCTCCGCCTGCCTGACGTCTTTGAGAGTGACTCCGAGTTTTGTACCATATTGGAGCCCAGCGGTAATGGAGAAACAGGCGGAGATCGAGATGTATTCGCAGAAACTCCAGATTTCGGTGTGAGATCATCGCAGGTTGACAGACTAGAAGGCAGAACTATGGTGATGAAGGTCTCCACTAGCCGACTGTGCAAAACGTCTTCGAGGCCCTTCTGTGATGTATCCTGTAACAGGTCGGCAATGCGTGAGGAACCAGAAGCTCCTACCTCACGCGGGTCTTGCAGGAAAAATAGGCTGGTGTACGAGGTCGAAGAAGATGCAGCGGAAGGAGCTCGTTGGCGGAGTGGAGTCCGAACGGTAGATGTCGTTGTGGACGTCTTGCGGAGATGGCTTGCACCAGACGCTGTGGCTGGACCAGGATTGCCCGAGATGCTTGCTCTGGAAAGGGCTCTTCTCCTCGTTCCTAATTCAATCTTTGAGTTCGGCTCACCATCTGCGTCAAACCTCAAGTTGGATAGTGAAGCACTGGATGTTGAAGACATCCTTCTCGCACGCTTCCTGCCAATCGTAACATCGAGGTCGTCAGAGAAATGGCCCTGAGGTGTGAATTGCGGTTGTTCGGAGGGTTGTTGGAGTGCAGAAGCGAAAGCATCCCGCACTGGAAATGGTGTCAAGTTACGCACTTGGACGGACGTAACGTGTCGGACGCGACGCTAGCAGTTCACAGTCAGTTCAAAACTGGAATCAAATAGCACAAGAACGGAGGCTCAACAGTGTGCTGGAGCGAGGCTTGGAGAAGAGAGACTTGGACATCGTCTTTGGACATGCTCTCGAGTGTTTCCGGACAACCATTCATGGTCTCTTCTAATATCCTGTTGCCTGCGGTTCCGATACTTCAGAAAGAGACAACGTCGGCAAACGCGAGATGGACGCATGCGGTAGACGGGGGACGTCGGATACAGAGTCTCAGCGAAACACTTTTCGGCTGCTGTCGTGCTCAAACTGGTGAGAGGATATTCAACGGGCGTAACACAAGTGGGAATTGAGTGATCTGTGGGCTGCGCGCCACATTTGGTCGTGGTACCGCTGCCGCACCCGGGCTTCGCTCGAGTTCGTCTTCACCCTTTGTCTTGACCCAATCCATCGACAAGTTTTGAAGTTCATATTCGTGTAGGATGCCTCCTCAACGCAAAGGGTCCACTGCAGCAGCAGGCCACGTCCTTAGTCTCAACGGGACGCGGGGTGCAGCTATGCCGCCACCCCCAGATCCTCCCCTGCCGCAAGGAATCCTTGAGCCAGAGATGACCGCGCTCTCGACATGTCTTCGTGTAAGCCGTACTTTTCCGCACACCAACACTTTTATGAGCTATCAGTACATCATAGAATGCCGTTACAAAGACAGCCCAGGTCTACGGATTCTACGCGGATGCTCATAAACTGTGCGTCTGACCATATCGTTCAAGTCTCAGAAGTTGTCACTCAAAGATATCCTGCAGCGGCATAGACAAGTATGCGCCCAGTCCACCGCGTTCTCTGACCGCCTCACTTGGCCGAGAAATCGAGAAGTACGATCAACTCTGCGATGCAATGGAATCACAGCTGGTGAAGTCATGTTATTTCATGCGGCACGCTTGAGCTAATAACTAGTAGCATCGTGCCATTGCCGTGCTCCAGCGCGACCTACGTCGTGAGGAGCAGCGGCTACAGGCTCAAGCTGCAGCGGAAGCGCATCCCCCACCAATAGACAATTCCGCGCAACCAAAGACTCCGCCGCTCTCGCCTTCCCTATCTGCAATCCAGGCAGGACCTTCTGCAGAGACTGCTTCTAGGGGACAAACACCCAAACCTGTGATCCCCACGCCAGCTAGACGCCAGTCCACGATATCCCTGTCATCTCTTCAACGCCCGCCGTTCCCGCACAAGCTCGATCTCTCTTCCGCGACGCTTCGCATGAATCCCGAAGATGTCCTTGTCAGTGGACTCTCTTCTCCGGTTACACTGGCGCCGAAGTCATCGTACAAGATCATGCCACAGGACCTCGTCATGGGTCCATTAGGTGATCCAACCAGTCGCCCTGTAGACATCGATCTTACAGTAGGAGATGACATAGACATGCACCAGGCCGCTGAAGTCGCAGCTGCCGCTGCCGCCGCCGCGGGGATGGACCCTGGATTGGGTAGCTCCGCGGACAAGCCAATCGAACTGGACCTTGATATGGACATGGACATGAGTATGGATTTATTAGGTAATGTGTCTGCGTCCGGCACCACCATGGACACAAATGCACCTCAGATGGGTCAGTTCCTTCAACCACCACCAGACTTCGTGACAACCAACAGTCAGACTACAGGGCTGTCTCCAAACGTCAGGAAAAAAGAGGAAGAGGACGTCTTCTTGGATGTTTTGTCTTCAGTTGATGCTGGTGATACGAGGGGCCTTTTCGCATCGCTCGAGCAACCGCCTTCTAGCAATGCAGGTGACCCCACTCACCTTCACCCGCCTCCTGCTAACTCAGCGGATGGGGCCCCTTCGCCTGGATCGATTCTTGCCGGCCTCAATCCCTCCTCTTCGCATCCTGCTGTGTCTGCCACGGGCCATGAACCCCATTTCGATTTGAATGGAATGGATCTGTCGACGTTCTCAACGTTCGACACCGCATTTTTCAACGATCATCCTGCGGAGTCAGGGCTAACAGCATCGGAAATGGAGAATTTTCTCGTCCTTGGAAACCAGAGTGGCGAAGTGAATAAGTAGCTGTCTCCCTATAGTCGGTGGTACATCTATTCACACGTTTGAGTGATGGGAGCGTATCTTCCTGCAGATTACAGAATCGAGACTAGGGATACAGTCTGAATACTGTCATTAGGATGTAGTAAGATTCAATAGATGTGCGGCGACCCAAATAACATCCCCAGTAGAAGTCCATCAGCGGCTGCCTATGCGCGTCCACCTTTCTTTTTCTTGTTCACCACCTTGAAACCTCCCCACTCAGATTGAGCCGGTTTAGGCTGCGCTTTCACAACTTCTGCAATCGATATCGGCTTGACTGATGTACTGGCTGGTACACCGGTCCTCTGCCGCGAGGCCGCATCCGTCTTGCGCCTGCCTACGAAATCTGATGCAAATCGACGGCCATCCAGTGTAGTGCTGCTAGCATAGATCAGGTCCGAGATAATCTCAACAGTGGACGGATCGGGATCCAGCGGGAAAGATAGTAGCATTGACGTGATCTCCTCAACTATACAGAAAGTGAGTTTGGGACGGAGAACGACAAAAATTGACACTTACAATTCACAGAGCTGTTGAGTCCTTTCAGGGACTCGCTGAGCCATTTTAGGAATTCTTGAGAAGGTGGCGCGGGGAAGTCGTCTGTCTTAGTTGAGACAACTTTAGGAGGATTGGCGGGTCGAGATGAGATGGCAGACGTAGAGGAAGCACGAGCCATGACAGGGGGCACTGGAACCGTTGGTACAGGGGACAAATTTGGTACAACCTTCGTGGAAGAAACCGATGTTGACGCTGTCGGTTTGTTCGTAGACGCTGCAGGACCGGCCACCTTACCACTGACGCCTACGGTCGTCCAAACTCCTCCTGCTAGCTGCGGCGGAGTGCTCTGGGGAGCAACATCAGCATTGTATTGACACTTTCCAGAAGCAATGAAATACCTTGTTGGTCGTCTCGGCGTGCGCTCTCTTTGCTGCTGCCGCAACCGTCTCTTTCTCCTTAGCAGCTTGCTTCTTACGCCGTTCTTCCTCCTGGATCTCCTTCATACCCTTCTTTGCAACCTGAGGCTTAGAAGTGTTGGTCCATACGGGCAGAGTCGGCGTGACGGGAGCAGAAGCTTCCTTGGCCATAGGCGTGCTACGCGCCGCACCCGCCTGCGACGTCGGCAATCCCCAGGATGCTGTGAAAGGCTGGAAGTCTTCAACATGCGAAGCAGCTCCGGCAGCGCGGGTGGTCCGTTCGCGTTCTCTATCAGCCGCCTTGCGAGCTTCCAGCTTCTTCATCTCCACCTCCTGGATTTCGCGCAGACCAAGTGTTGCGCCAGATGGCTTCCCCTTCTTATTATCCTCATCCGTATTCCAAGCGGGTTTGGGTTCGACAGGGGGCGCAGGTGAAGGAGGTTTCGCTACAGGGACTGGTGCAGATGGCGCCTTGAGCTGTGGCGCCGGTGTAGAGGGAGATAGTTGAACAGTCGACTTCCGACGAGATTTCTGGGCGGGTCGAGGCAGTTCCACCACCGACGGTGTAGCAATAGGTGAGACAGCTTTAGTAGCAGTTGGTCGCGATTGTTTATCCTGAAGAACAGGTTCCTCCATTTGCCGGTCTTCAATATCGATCGGAAGAGCGGCGTCCGAATCCTGCAGCTGTGCTTGCAGCTGTTGTTGATTATGTTGACCGAGGTTGGCAACAGTGAGGCTGTTCGATTCTCCTGTCCAGGCGCTACTTACTGTACCCTGAGCGGTCGGCGCAAACCACTGAGAAGGCTCATTAGGTGCTGTAGTACGAGCAAACCTGTTGTGAGCTTGCTGGGGTATCGTGGATTTTCCGGTTATGATGGTATTGTTAGTAGTAGGATAGTCTGGATCAAAAGGACCTGGGCGACGCAAAGCAGGAGAACTTTGCGGAGGCCACTGCGACTGAGGGTTGGAAAAGACCGGGGTTGGTACAAATGATTGTTGAACTTGGTGATTAACAGACATCGCTGCTACACCTGGCCGTTCTGATAATGGAGTGAGAGAATTTAACGAGGGACTATCTCGAGCTGATGAGTATTGAGAAGTTTGATTATGAGGATATTGTTGCCCGCCGAGTGCATATGACCCGACGCTATTCATATAATTGCCATTCAAGACTAAAGCATCGTCGCCCGTGGTATTGTTAAACACATCACGATTGGCAATCCGCGAGCCACCACCTTGAGCAGCTGGTCCACCAATGAATCCTAAGTCAGGCCCTGCAAAACCAGAAGGCGTGGCATGTCCGTTGGTCATGGGCGTCTCCTGCGGTCCCCGCTGGCTGCCTAATTACAATCTGTTAGTATATTCAATGGTGGAAAAAGTCGATGAATCGCACCCGTAGCACTGAAGTTTGTAGTGAACGGCGAAGCGGGACTCACAGAGCCGGTATTCATGGGATCGATCGCTGTATATACCGTAAGCAACTCAGTACAAGAACGTGATGGTAAACAATACAGCGTACCACCAAGACCAAGACCATCCGCAGGCATCCTGATATTTGCTGTGCTGGCGAAAGGAGACCTTGGTGCAGGAGACAGGTCAAATGGATCATTGAAGGCCGTTCGCCTCGGCGTGGCCGCCATTGGAGAACCGGAAACCAGTCCAGCCAAACGGGGACCAACATTGGATTCAGTATAAAGATTTGTCCTTGGCTCTAGAGGACCAGGATCGGGGGAACCATTCACGAAGCGTGCAACACCAAACGACGAAGAGGGGGAAGCAGATGAGCTTGATCCACCATGCAAGTACGGATCCAAAGTAGTGCTCCTTAAATTCTGGATAGGAATGGGTTGGAAAGGCGATCCTCTTCCTAAATCTGGAATTGGTCCTTCAAGCAAGGGGTCAGGACGGCGAGGTAAACCGGGCGGCGCTGTAGAAGTGACGCCAGGTGTGAGGAAGACGGGGGCATTTCCAGCACGTCGCGTCATTTCGCCAACAGACGTCCACTCTGAATCCAGATGAGTGCGCCTCATGAGCAGATTTGCAGAGAAGTATCCCTCATCATGCCAACGTTGCATGGTGTCCGCGCGGAAAGGGCCTGACGAGATAATGTCATGGTGAACACTACATGCATTGGGATTCACCAATCGCACCGACCTTGAATTTGGCCTTGAGGGTCAAGATAGGACCATTCGATACTCGCCAGATCTGTGGTATCCGATGCCTTGGGCGCAGCAGAATCCAAGCTGCCATTGACCTCTCCAATATCCGAAGGAGCTTCATCTGAGGGTCGTAAGGTCAGTCCAGCCACGTCGCTTTCCACGCCACCGACGGCCTTCGGTGTGTCGGGCATATTGCTTGTCGCGTTCGTCGAGAATGAATCCGACTGTGTTACCAATGGTGACTTTGTGGCAGACCCGCCGTCGCCACCTACAGGTTGCGATAAACTCTCCTCTTCCTCTTCCTTAATATCCGGCCCTTTGGCTTCGTTACCGGGATCAGTCACATCCCTCTCCTTCCGAGTTGCTGAATCCACGCCTGACTTGACCGCGCTCTCAGAAGTACGACGGCGCGATGACCATGACTCGCTGAGTACACCATCGAATCCTGGTGTTAGTCCTATGCGCGTCCGAGGCGACGGGAGAGCTCCCTCACGGGGAGACGCCAGTGCACCTTGCATGGATGATAAAGACAGCTTTCTTGGAAGTGACAAAGGGGCCTGATCTTTTCAGGCCGTTAGAGTGGGCATTAACTCCAGAACATCACGGTAGCTTTTACCTGTGCTGTCCCGCCTGCGTCCAGCGAAGTTTCCAAAGCGATCTCGCATTGGACTCGCTGTGCCCGAAGCCGCATGGCCAAGTTTGGGTCGCTCTCCTGATGATGTCGTTAAAGGGGAGAGAACGTCCGTAGATTGTCGGCGACGGATCTCAGAATTAAGAGAGCCCGAAAAGATCTGCACATCACATAAGTACTATGACTGCAAGTTGTGCGGGACGGGCTATTTACCTTCTTCTCGGCCTCACTCATTTCTTTTAATCCGGCAGGATCGTATCCAACTTCACGAACAATACCATCCCATCTTTCCACCTCAAGGCCTAGTCCACCTCGTCCACCACCTTCTTTATAGATGCGGAGCATCTCCTCCTTCGAGTATCGGAATGGGTTTGAGACATCGGGCCTCTCTGGAGCAGTATTAGCCAAAGGGGCCACCAGCGCAGAATATGTCGACGCTCCAGAAGACGCGGCTGGAGTTGTGAGCGGCGGAGAGGGTGCGGGTCGTGATGCACCCTTCGTGCGCATCCACTCAGGACCGAAGTGCATGGTAGTCGTAGCCATTTCGCTTGTAGATTTGGTCAGGAACGGCACAGGATCGTGTGTTCTAGTAGCTAGATGAGCTCAGAACGAGGACAAGCGCAATGCAGAATATTTTGTGAAAAGTCACAAAGTGCTTTTGCCTGCACAAACCTGGAACCAATAGGCAGCGTGACTTACCTCAGGGCCGGCGCGTCTAACGACAATACAGTCACTGTCTCTCGGTGCTGTCAAATTGTATACTAAGTATCCATGTCCTCCTGACTTATCATGGGATATACTCTACAGCCCAGAAGCTGATATATACAAGTGCAGGATAGCAACGGTCCCAACAATAAATAACATCACGGGCTGATGTATACGAGCGACAATTCCCATACATATTTTCTATCATGAGAAGACCCGCCATTTGCTCGGAGGAATAGCTGCAAAGTATTGTTAGATGGTGACATGGACAGGGAGAGCTAACTTGGACCAGCAAGGACACACCTTGTAGCCTGCGCGCTGTGGGAATCATGTAGAATACAACCGATAGCACCCCTAAGCCTAGACATATTGCTGAAACAATATAATAACCATCTCGCTCAGTAACGCATTGTCCGCCCAATTCTGCGCACGACGACTTTCCATGCTCAGACACACATTCAGTGGCTAGGAGCAAAGTCGTGGTTGATGACAATCTATTAGGGACCAGAATTCTGTGGGCGCACCTTTTACAGATAAATCATGCCCGATTTGACAGGTCGCGACACTGAAGAAATCAACCCCTGATAATCGAAATGTCAACTGACATAGGCAATAGAAACAGTCTGATCTCACATACCTTTCAAAACAAAGAATCTCGGCCAAGTACCACCCAAGTTCGAGAATGTGGCGAAGAGCTTTAGATAGAATGAGATTGTATTCACTCGCTTATGCGAGTGCTCAATGTGCTCTTACCGTCATGTATGTTCCACCAACT
>NW_012133323.1:60536-104271 GCF_000313525.1 Fibroporia radiculosa | reverse complement strand
GGGTCCGAGACGCGGCTGTGGAAAGCCGCCATACCGCCAAACTGAATGGTGCTACATGGACCAGTATGAAAAAGAGACGTGAATCCATACAAGAAATCTGAGCTTACGCGGCGAATGATGAAGTGACGGCCTGTATTACGATTAGGACGAAGAACCATGTCGCAATTGGAGGCTTCGGGAAGTAGTATACCATCAGACCCGCTATGGCAGTTAGCGCCAATCGCGGCCAGTAAGCGTAAATCCAAGGGCGGAGAGGCTTGTCTCCTCTAGACCATCTTCCGGCTAGCCAGCCACTGAATATTTGGAAAGGAAAATCTATCAGGACAACCATGGCCAAATCTTCTCGTCCAAGGCCTTTCTCTACCATCTTGAGCGATGTAGCAGCATCGTGCGCTTGGAAGGCAATCTTGGCAAAGAGATGTACGATAAGGAGCGTTTGTACATCTGTTATATGAGTCAGTTGTAGTATCACCCGTGCTTGCATGAACGTACGTTTCAATTTACAAATAGTCCACATCGTCATGTAGACGGACTTGATACTAATGTCCACATCCGTGGTTTCTTTGTCCTAGATACCCTCAGTGGAATGACCTTGAGGAAGACACAGAAACGACGAACCTCTTTTTTGAAGAGTATCCATACAGTCACAGCATATGACATAACGCCGCAGAAAAGCAGATATCCGCCTAACGTTAACCTGGGAACTCCCCATTTTGCGCTATATAAAATTTGAATATGAGTATACATGAACAAGTAGGAACTAAAATAGACCCACGCGAAGGCCTCGCTATTAAAAGCTAAAAAGACTGTGTAGGACATCAAATATCCGGTGTTTAGCCCAATAGTCTGGGATGTCGATGCGTAAGGTAAGTTTTCTTCAGATAGAAGAGTGAGAGCCCAGCCTATGAGACGAAGGTCAAGCTAACTCATATGTCATCCTTCGCTTGCGCCTTACCGTCAACGGCAATATCTGTATTGGACATCAGCACCCAATCAAAGCCAATTGAAGTGCACGAACCTTGGGTAGCAGACAACAGAACCAAACCGGTGAACGCCGCTGTCAGTACATGAATGTACTCATCAGGCTAGTATATTCAATATGAGTGGGGAATGGCATATAAAACGTTAGTTCTGACCTTGTTCATCATCTCATCCGCACGGAAAGACAGTGCAACCATGATGGTGCCAACCAACAGTTGCATAGGAATGATCCATGATTTTCGGCGTCCAACGGAGCGAAAGTACACAGAGTCAACGATGGGGGACCATAAAAGCTTGAGCGAATATGGATAACTCGAGAGTGAGAAAATAGCCAGCTGCGAATAAGATAGATGTTCTCTAAGAAGGAATGGGAGGGAACCTGTCCAAAATTCAGCGACACAAAATACATGTACAGCAAAGAAATACCTAAGGCTAGTCCCAACTACAAAAGTGAACAGAAGTGAGTATAAATACCGAGAGAACGTCTTGCATATGCTCACCGGAAACCCTTGTATTAAATCTTGATACAAAAGACCGTATGAGTGGACATCTTGGACAGTGTAACAATACATACAAAGAACGATGAGTAGGACAATCGCTTTTTTGTCCCGCGTCGACATTGGTCGCTTGACCGCCGTCCGATCGCGCTCCTCTTCATCTCCGTCAAAGAGGCCCGCTTCCGCCTCTCTCCGTTCGTCCTCTTGCAGAAGGCTGAGCTCCACTTCGTCCACGGCACTCACGTCCACAGAATTCCATCGTTGATGGACGCTTCGTGGCGTTTTGGGAGTCCGTGGCTGTATGGTGATGCTTTCCAGTGAGGTCGCCAGTGCTCTAGGTGGCATATCTTCGTCTTCTGACGTTGCTTGTTTGCTAGGTGGCCCACGACGCCGTCGTGGTTGTTCCGGAGAGGGCATTCAAATGCAAAAGGACAAGCCTCAAAAGTCTCAAACTCAGAATTGTGATTGCCACAAGCGCGCTAAACCCGTGATACCGACCACGTCAGTCTTCTTCCCGCTTTTGGTAATCGCACTTGCTACTTTAAGTTGGTCAGTGCTCCGAGTCGAGTCCGAACTAGCATGTCAGTAAACTTTGGTCAACTTGAATGGCTCTCGCTGGGCACATCCACTCCTGGGACCGCGACATAATGGGGGGACAAGTATTCATCCGCTACTTCGAACATTTAGAAATGTATGGGCTCGATTGACAGGCTATGTGTTTTCTCAGAAACTTTTGCGAACCTGCCGCAGGACTGGAGATAGTCGAGGCTCAAAGCTGGTCTAGTACACCATGAACAACCGATTACTCAGAATCAGTATAATTTTGTCCCAACTACACCATCTCCTGATGGGTCGCCCGTCTACTCCAGATACGTCCCCGTGCAGTTGTAAGCATATGATCCGTCTTCAGTCGCAGAAGGACAGGCTGAGTATCGCATGGCAGCAAGCCTATTTAGCATTGGGAACTATTTAAAAGGATAGTTCTCACAGAGATATTCTGCGCAGCATACGTCATACAAATCGGTATATCCTGGGTCCCCACTTGCAGCTTTGCGTCAATAATATGTCGCCGAGGAAATAGCATTTCTGCTTACCAGGGGAGGTCAGCTCCACACCCACTGGCTGTGAGAAGGCTCTCATCTGGGACAGTGACATCGCAGACATCTTGCCAGAGGTATAGATCACTGCTGAATGGCGCAAGGCTCATACAGCAGAGGGAGATGGGGCGTTCCGCGGGGCATGCGCCTTCGGCTTGTCCAAAAGCAAGAGGAACGACCACGACTACTAACGAAAATTTGATACGCATGGCTGTTAAGTACGGATGACGGGGTGAGTGTGTCCTGCTCTATATATGCCGTCCGCAAGACCCCCGAGAAACGCTAGATGTCTGGGGGTTCCAGGGTCAATAAAGCCTTCTAACTCTGACATACAGGGCGAGGTACCGACAAAAGATGTGAAACAATATACGCCATTAGAGTGGTCGTTTCTAATGTAGATGCCCATATCATCCTGACAGTTGATAGCTTGGTGTGGAGTTCAAACATATAGCAGATAGCCCCCTCGATTGACATATGCTGATACATAAGTAGTAAGTACAATATCAGCCCATCCGGGTCGACAGTCTTATTCCACAACTAAAAATCATCACGCAGACTGTGTGTCATACCAGTGCGGATCGTCATTATGAGATGGTCATCCTTCGTAGTAATATCCAGTGCAATTCAACCCGACGGCACCATCTTCACTAGGACAGCCTATGCAGGGACTTCAGTAATTATGGCTTTCTTGAGATTTAGTATGCACTTACCTGGCATGTACCCGACGCAGCATGCGACATACATATCTTCATAGCTGCATAAATTCATTTATCGTAAGTATCACAACGCGTCGCAGCACAGATCTCTGTGAATATCGACAGCCTACCATTCGCCACTTCCAAATTGATCGCCACACCCGGCAGCAACTATGACACTCTCGTCCTGAACATATTCTCCGCATTCATTGTTCCACACATACGCATTATCGCTGAAAGGTCCGAGACTCAGGCAGCATAAAGCGAGGGAGTAGGGGGCACTGCAAGTCGCTGCAGCCATACCCGCAAAAGCAAGGACTGCGGAGAGAGAGATAGGTGTGAGTGTGCGAAGCATCTTGGGGTTGTGTCGTCGCGTTCTGACACGACCGCACAAGTTCTGCTATCTTTTATAGGCATGCCTGAGACGAATTGGGACAAAAAAAGAAATGGCCTTGTGCCAAAGTGCAGTAAGGTGTTAGTGGCGCGCAAAGGACGACGACTGACCTCCGCGGTCGCTAGAACGATTGGAAGACGTCTCGGCGAGTGGGTACACAGGCTGCTTCCGCATCGATAGAGAAAAACCAGAATACAATGGACGTGTACCTGAGCGAACTCTGTTGCTTGGGGATAACTGTCGACTCTTGGCACGGTGCTCCTCACCCCGAAATGATCAGATGATTTCCGTTCGAACGACCTAGTCCACTCCTGCGGGGGCGTTAGCATGGCTCTCCGAGTCCGATGTCAAGCTGAAACCACAGGTCGGCGCTGACGAGGTCAAGACTTTCGCCCACTCTCGATCCAAGTGATTATGATACCGGTCTGGAAATAGTAACATCAGCTTGTGATTAAATTTGGCAAAT
This sequence comes from Fibroporia radiculosa, assembly GCF_000313525.1. NCBI lineage: Eukaryota > Fungi > Basidiomycota > Agaricomycetes > Polyporales > Fibroporiaceae > Fibroporia > Fibroporia radiculosa. The sequence continues at coordinate 100,141 of NW_012133323.1, read as the reverse complement.
ACATAGAATCTATATCGTATTTATGAAGCAGGCTCATCTAAAATCAAAGATATACATAGAAGCCAAAGGAGAATGAGTGTTCAATGGTCGATATCTACCGGCAACTCACTTGCATAGTTGTTGGAGTAGGACCCATACAATTGAGATCCACTACGCCGGCAATAAACCTTGCGCATGACTGCTGACGCAACTTTAATGGCGATCATTTATATCGATACGACGGGTCATCAGAGTATCTCAAATTTCTGGCATAGAACGTTACCGTCGCTCAAACAGTCGCCTTCCTCACCATGATAGCCTGTCCTGTTCAACCTCACAGCACCACCAAAACTGAGACAACCTGAGTTCTGACAGATATCAGAGGAAGCTGATCAAACTGAATTTAAGCGCACTGTATATGCGCTCAATGCAACATAGATATAGTCCTAGTAGCATGTTGAAAGCCTATCGAAAAACCATTATGGACTTGCCATTCACCTCCGTCGTGAATGTTGCTTGTGGAAGCAGCCACCGTACTTATATCCAAAGTATCGTAGCTGCATTTGTTACCTAGATATGTGCCGATTCTCGCAACTGACTAAAGAGGAATGATCAGCTAGCATAGCCCGAAGGAGTAGAGAGTACTGCAAGTCACTGTGGATAGTAGAATGAAAGCAAGAGCAGCGGAAGAAAATTAAGTGGAGCATTTTAGGCGGTCGAACAAAACGAGGACGTTGCAAACGCGTGGGGACTTTAGAAAGACATGGCCGAAAAGAGCATGACGCGCAAGCCCTACAACCCACATCAGAGAGCGTACGATAGAGACAGTCCATCTCCATAGATAAGTTCAGGGGCCATGATGTGGGCATATCTAGCTTTCCGTGCTAGTGCGGAGGGCTCTGCCACGTTGTTGGTGAGTTTACTTAAACGCTCCTTGAAAGAGGATAAGCCAGTTTTCCGAGCCGCGTGCCAGTGAACTTTGAAGGGTGGTAATACCTCCGCTTCCGTAGTCAAGCTCCCAGCTGCCTTGCACGTTGCTCATACGGGCTCTGTAATGACCCTGGGAGTGATATCAAAACATTCCCGCACAAAGAGACTTGGCCGAATCACGGATGTAGATTCAACGAGAAAGCGGAACCACCGTTCGTTGGGTGGTGAAATTTGAAACTACCGGCCTGCCTGCTTTCCAGCAGGCTATTAGCGGCGATCGTGGTGTAGTCGTCCAGCTTGTTGTCAACGTGAAAAGTTGTTTAGTAAGCCATGGTGTGTCGAGCTTGAGCTTGAGCTCTGGGCATGTTTCGGACCTGTAGAACAACGGGATGTGGAGAGATGATGTTCAGTCCACTCACGAGTCTGATCTGCTTCCGTGCGGGCGTCTCTTTGACCTGTTCTTCCGTGAACGTTCGGAAAACGGGAATGAAGAGGATTCACGAGCTCGCAGGAGCCATGGCCGCTTCATAGACAATGAAACGAGATCCGGGCTGATTGGCATAGGATGAATATGAACTTCGAACTCTTTGCATGCGAGTGAGTGTCCTGGGAATGCACCTAGATCGAGCGTCTCACCTTTTATGGGCAACGTCGATCAGCGGCACAAACGGTCTTGTCTCTCACTGGCACTCTCGGCGTGGATAAACACGACGCAGGCTCGACGACTGGGTCCCTACGTTGGCGACGGTCTCGCTCTCGATGCGATGCGACGAGCTAGTGTGTAGACAAAGCAAGGACGGCGATGAGCCAAACAGCGGATGGGACAATGGCCTCGTGTAGCGGTCGTGCCGAGGGGTGCTGATTGGCTCTGGCGACGCTGCTCGCGTTGCGGCCTTGAGGAGAGCTCCACCCGCTGCGGACAAGTTGATAAGCCTGCATTGCTTTTCTCTGCTGCCCTCATTTCGGACCAGTCCGCCGGCGACTTTTCTTTCCTTCCATCTGCCAGCACCAGGCTGAGCCTCGGGCACTTTTCAACCCATCTATCCCCACTCCCGACCTCTCTTCCCCTTTTCTCACCTCTCCAGGCAACCGCCATGTACCTCCATCTCCCTCTCATCCTCTACCTCGTTGCCAGCGCACTGCCCTCCCACGCCAGCCTGTTCTCTCGGGGCTCAGATCACCTCCTCCATGGCATCGGCTCAGCTCACCGTCACGCCGTCAAACGCAGCTCCGGGCTGGCCCACGACCTCCGACGCGCACTCTCCGGCATCTTGGTCGAGCAAGCGGACAGTGGTACGCAACATGTCTACTGCGTCATCGACCCAGATCAGGCTATGAACACTAGCTTGACCGGCAATGGCGGGACCAAGGCATCCGGGACAACGTCGGCCTCGGCATCCAGTGCGACTAGCACAGCGGCCTCCTCGCCGTGGAAGCTGAAGCAGGAATACGTACGTGTACCATTGACGCGGGTCCGCCTCGAGTGCTCACCGCGTGGCAGCAAGGAAATTCCTTCTTCGATGGCTGGACATTTTTCACCGCGTCCGACCCCACCGACGGAACTGTACAATATGTCGATCAGAGCACGGCGGTGCGTCCCTTTCTTCTTCGCCCCTGATCTCGGTTAAGACCTTTCACTAAATTCACATCTCGCTTGTGCAGACTAGCACGAACCTCACTTCCATCAACGGCGCGGGGAACGCCATCATGCGTGTGGACACCACGCCTAAAGTCTCGGGCAATCGACCTAGTGTGCGAATCACGACGAATTACACATACACCGAAGCACTTGTCGTGCTCGATGCGTCGCATATGCCTACTGGATGTGGTACATGGCCGGCGTTCTGGAGTAATGGTGCGCGGACATACAAATTCACCTGCAATGCATACTTATCTAAGTTTACAGGTCCCAATTGGCCCGCAGGCGGGGAGATTGACATTGTTGAGGGCGTGAACACGTATACGAATAACCAGGCGACCATCCATACCAATCCCGGCTGCTCGATCCCTTCTGCCAATAGCAGCGTGCTCGGCATTACAGGGACTGTAGTTGGGGGCACTAATTGTGCTGCCGCGGAAACCGGTAATCAAGGTTGTGGGGTCCGCTCGACTTCGAATACTTCGTTCGGTGCAGGTTTCAACGGGATCGGCGGTGGTGTATATGCAAGTACGTTTGCTATGCCATACTCCACTTCTTTAAGGAATCGTATATTCATTGATGTGCACAGTGCAATGGGAAGACAGTGGCATATCCGTGTATTTCTTCCCCCGTAGCAGCATTCCATCTGATATCACCGCCGGCGCACCCCAGCCATCGGGCTGGGGCGCACCAATGGCCGACTGGCCTGCGACGGACTGCAGCCCCTCGAAATTCTTTTATGATCACTCTGCAATTTTTGATACCACACTGTGGTACGTTCCTTGGTTTTGCCGATGTTGTGCGTATGCTAACATCTCTGTTTAAAGCGGCCAATGGGCAGGGAACGTATGGAACGACACCGGAGTGCCAGGTCAATCAGAAAGCTGTGCTCAGATCACAGGCACTTCGTCATGTTCGGAATACGTCCAGAATAATGGTGCAGCGTTTGCTGAAGCCTGTAAGTTTCTCTCCACGCTCATAATGACAACGCATTGATGCTGACTGATCTGTATAGACTGGGAAGTCCTGAGCGTGAAGATTTACCAGACGAGTTGAGAAGATTGACAGTATAACATGGTCTTGCATTAGTTCCGCTAAGCGGGACTAGCACATTCGCCGCCTGTCGGCCATCCCCATCTGCTCCAACCACTAGACGTCATTACATAGGGTTTCATACCGTTGGTCAACCTTGACTTTCACAGGAACAACAGGGTCACAATACACGATGCATGTCATACCCCGGACAAACTATATTATGCCCCCAGGCGCTGTATTCATAGAAGCTGTGTACGTTGGTGGTGTTCATAGATTTCGGCTTGTGCGAAGTCGTAAGCATATGTATCACATCGGGTGAATATGGTCGATCATTCTGCAATTCATCATGTACCTGAGAATAATTTGTGCTGGAGGATTGATCAATCATGGTCGGCCAGTGGCGTTGAAGTTTAACGAACACTCGTGTGCATGTAAGTCCGATCGATGCAGGTTTGCATGCGGAAACATCTCTTGCTCAGCATATCATATTGCATACAAATACGAAGTCATTTTGAAGATGCAAAGAAAACCGGGAACAATGCGACACGAGAAAGCGGCGAGTAGGATGCAAGTGCGACAATCATCGTGTCTGCCATTCAGATAGGATGTCATCAGGCAACTGAGAGCAGGACAACTGACAAGGGAATGAACGCACCTTGTTGAACCCGATGGCAGCAGACTTTTCACGGAAGCACTGACGGCAGAGGTCAAGGCCGTACTTGCGGATGAGACCAGCCTGATGCGCGCAGAGGCGGCTGCAAGCGATCTCATGAGTCTCCTCCTATCTTGTGGCTCATCCGGGCGTAGTGCTTACCACTGACGGCTGCCCTTTCCGTACTTGCGAGGGCGGGAGAACCAAACGGCGTCGTGGGTCATTTTGAAGGGTTCTTGAGGGTACTGGGAGCGTGCACTGACAGAGGCTAATGTCAAAAATATCCGTTGCTTATGATGTTAGCAACGACAGCATACCTTGCCCGGGGTTAATGTATCGACTTGCCGTTGTCGACGGATGGGGAACAGTATCGCGTTGTTCTGTATAGTGGCTGAAGCAATAAGGTTCAGGTAGGTCCTCGGCTATCGCCGACCTCATGTGACGTGGCGCGTGCGCCATAAGCTCGCGCTTGGCTATATGTTGTGGTTTTGAGCAAGCGGATGTATCGCCCGCCTAGCTCAATCGGATAGAGCGTCAGACTCTTAAGGCGGGTTCTCCGGGATAATCTCGGGGTTAGAACATGGTCATGTGATCTGAAGGCTGCGAGTTCGACCCTCGCGGTGGGCTAGTTTCTTTGAATTTTTATCTACTTAAGGTTTGGGATCATGAGGAACAACCAATTGCAGATTGAGATGGTGTTGAGATTATTTGTTTTGCATGTAGAGAGGTGTCTCAGAATCAGAGTGGTGCTGTTTTCCAGATCATACCACACCTCAGTGGAATTGGATGCAAGAGTTCGAACCCACCTGCAACATTCTATTTGTGCCCTTCCTAGCAAGATCAAATTGAAATCCTGACACTGTCCTGCTAGTCGGCCCACCGTCGCATGCGTGGATATCCATCCAAACACTAGCGAGTAGATGTTTTGGTTGTCATATATCATTAGTACGAACATACTATACTGAGATGAGCTAAAGTGCGTGATTGGAGTAGATCGCGTTTCACAAATATCCTGAATCACATTGGACCTAAAAGAACCCGACGTAACACCCTGAGGTCCCTCTCAAATCGCCCTCAAGCACTCCTATCGCTCGTAATAGAAATAGCACCAAAGACGTGCGCTAAGGTCTCAATATCCGAATCTCCCGCACGCACGAGAGACTCGGGCAAGCTCGCAAGGCCAGAGCGCGAACGTACGGGCGTGTCCTGCACGTCCACGGCGTCTGCGTCGCCAACCGGCGAAGGTACGGCCAAAGGGGAATCTGAATACTCATTAGATTCTGTCGGCAGAATATGATCATAGGAGAGCGCGAACCGCGACTTTTCGAGGCGGCTAGCTGGCTACCCGCCTTGTTCTTCGGTGTCCGAGGCGCCCGCTGTGGAGTGTCGAAGAGTGGAATTAACTTGCCCTCGTTACATGCGCCGCAGACTATGTTTACAATACATCAGACTCGAGGAATATGAAGAACGTTCGACATACCGCATTCGTCCGGCCGAATGGACTTGCTATGACGTCCATAGCTGGGGGAATGCATGTCATCGGGTGTTTACCTATACGTGCCCTAAAACGACTTACATTTTATCGCATTGTTGGCATTCTGTGCAAGAGTTTTTTCAGTACATAACATGAAAAGACAGGTTCAGAGCTCACTCCATTGATACTTGTACGTGATTTCATAATCGTGTCGGGTCTGCGACCACAACATTGGGAAGAGGAAACACACCCACAAACCAGGAGCGAAGACTCACCGTAACTTCAATCTCTGGGCGCGCTCTCATGACATCTCTTGCCCTATCAACGCACCCCAGCCCAATTCAGCGGCTTCTCACGGCCATTAGCCCATCGAGTGACTCACCATTTTTGAAACGTAGGTCCATGCGCCTCTTTTGGATTCTCGTTTATGATCCAGCATGCGAGATGGCACATCTCGTGCGACAGCGTATTTCGGATCCGCTCTGTTCGCAAAGGATATTTAGAGTGCAAACTTGGTGTAAAGCCCTCCTCACGCACCATCACAGTCAAGAACTTTAGTGGCAAGCTCAATCTCCGAGGTTTGTACACCATCTTTCGATCTGACGCGACATCAGCGCATTGAGCGCAAGCAGATAGCGGCGGCGAACGGTGCCTTACCTGTGCCACCTTGCCCTACCGGCCGTCGTAAGCAATCTGTTGCTCCATTTCAGCTGCGTCTCAGACGGAATGCCGCCTTCGAAAATTTCATGGTTCAGCTCGTCAAACAGTTCACGGGCATAGCTCTCCCTCCTCGCCTGCTCTGCTGCAGCCAGCGCCTTCTTAGTCAGGCGGGGTGGTCTGCCTGTTTTCTTCTGCGGAGTAGATGCGGGGGCGCGCTTCGACACGCGCGCTATTGCTTTGGGGTCAGACTCTGAGTCTGAGTCTGACGGCGCGCGTGAGACGGGAGTGCAGGCGGCAAAAGGATCCGCATTGGGTTCGTCGTCAATCCGAACGCGCATAATGGGCTTGCGTGCCCGCGGAGGCTCATTTCTGGGGTCCATAGAAATCGGTCAGCTTCATACCACCCCGTTTGGTGGAGCACTAACAATACGAGTATCGCACCGTCGTCGTCGTTATTTTCATTACTGTCGTTCACGCATAAAGGTGTCACAAGCACGCTGCGTTTTGTACTCTGACGCTTGGCCGGAGAATCCTCGTCCTCATCCGGGGAGCTGTAAGTCAGGTCGATGACAACTTCAGTAGGCTTTACCGGGGTACATGATACCTTGCCCTGCTTGCGGGGTATTGCAGGCTTCGTCTCTACATTCTTGTCAGAGCTTGGACTGTTGAGTATACGTATACGACGTCGGCGAGGGGTAGCAAAGTCATTCGCTTTTGGTGTCCGAGGGCACAGACGTGGGCGCGCACATGTTCTGTGCAGCAGCTACTTAGAGCTTCAATACCCGCATGATCATAAAAGAAACCTCACGGCACGTCATCCTCGTCTGACGATATCTCAATGACATTAGAGTATCGCCTGCCGGGCAACTTCGATTCATGCTGTGTGGACGGGCTGACACTTGTTCAGAATGCGGAACATTCGTACGAAAAACAACATACCGCAATCTCTCCTCCTCGCTATCCGGGATGACTTCACCTTCCTCCGAGGGCTTTGTGCATTGAAAGCGCTGAAAGCGAGCTGTCAGAGCGTCTGCTGCGGGGGAGAGTGGGTACAGCGATGTGACTGGAGCAGCTCCTAGCGGGCCGCCGCCTTTGCTCATCGCCTGCGACGTGGCTAGTATTGAAGACAAGGTCGCCCGTGCTCAATGCGCGCGGTCCGGTTGTGGGTCCACCTCGAAGGCCGGCGGCCAAGACCTATGCACTAGACACGATCACACAGGTGGCGGAAGCAGATCAACCGAGATCGTTGAACAATGGCCTACGCGCGGTCACGCGCGCGCGGCTCACCACGTGAGACGCGTCAAGTCGCGTTCGCGTTCGCAAGACCGCTTAGGTAGTACAAAATAGTACGCGTTGCCCAAAGCGGGTATCTGACAGGTACCAATCCGCGCATATCGGTCTATGATGATAACAATGTCATTGTCGTGGGCCTGATATGATGATAAGCTAACGATACATGTGTCGCATACAGCAGTACGACTTCTGGCAATGTAATACATCCAGACATCGGAAAAGAAGGCTAGCGCATACACAAATAAGCGATTCGTGAGACGCGCGAAGCCTATGAGGTTGTCTGGTAGATCTTGACACTCTTGACCTCCCAATCTAGAGAAGCACGCATAAGCACACGCCAATGAGATACAAGACCGCAAAACTCACAAGCCTCGTCGAAAGCAGCACCATTGTTCGCGACAAACTCCTGGCACGTCGACGTGTTCGTCCGCTGTGCACAGCTCTGCGCCTGCCCTGGCACACCAGCGTCGCCCCAGTCATCTCCTGCCCATGCCCCACTGGAATGAAGCACACAAATACATTAGCACATTCAGATGCAGGGTCCAAGAATCTACACACCACAGCGTAGTATCAAAGATGGCAGAATGGTTGTAAAAGAACTGAGACGGATTACATGACGACGCTGGAAAGTTGGCGATGGGCGTGCCCCATCCGGAGGGCTGCGGTGCACCAGCAGTTATATCCGTGGGGATTGTACTCCGCGTAAAGAAGTGCACAGATACCCCGCTGTTATCCCATTGCACTAGACAGGTCGTCAGTATGGTAGCATAGCGCATCCAAGCAAAAACACGCACTAGCATACACACCCCCTCCAATGGCGTTAAATCCTTCGCCGAAAGAGTTCGTCTGGTTGGCGCGAATACCACATCCAGTATCGCCTGTACCTGCTACAGAGCAGTCCACTGAGCTCACCAGGGTGCCAGAGATTCCGAGTGCAGTGGAGTTTGAGGTCGGAAGTGCACAACCTGTCGTAGTGTGAAGCGTAACCTGGTCATTCGTATAGTCGTTCACACCCTCGACGATGTCAATCTCGCCACCATCAGGCCAATTTGGGCCTATAAGAAGCAGGCGGGTTACATTATTATAAGCATACGTCAGTCAGACGGGTAGCGCACCATTGGACCAGAAAGCGGGCCAGGTGCCACAGCCAGTGGGCATATGCACAGCATCGAGAACAACCAATGCGCCAGTATAGGTATAGTCCGTCGTGATGCGGACGCTCTGCCGATTCCCCGACACTACAGGTGTCGTGTCCACTTTCAGGTATGCGTTGCCCGCGCTGTTGATACCTGTAAGATTCGCAGATTGCTGTTGTGGTCCGCTAAACGTTACCCCATGATCGATCGAGCAGAAGCAGAGACAACTTACCGCGGCACTCCCGTCAACATAATCGACGTTGCCTCCAGTCGGATCGACGTATGTGAAGAACGTCCATCCTGCAAAGAACGAGTCGCCTTCCTGCTCTATGCCGTCAGATCTCTGTGGGAAGCGGCTCGTGTGAGAAGGAGACTTACATAGCTCTGGGTGAGCTTCCAAGGCGAGGATGCAACAGCACTGCTAGTAGGAGCAGACGCTGCAGAAGTCACGGTTCCCGTCGCAGACGGACTGCCGTGATCCAAGATGGATTGATTTCCTGGCACATTGACGCAATACATCCTGCCAGAACTGGGCTCATCGGCAGCATACTGGTTCACAAACACACCGGAGTATGCTAACTTCAGGTCCCGGACCAGTCCAGCGCTTCGACCCGTCGCATGATGACGTGCGCGGCTAGCGGCACGCAAGACGGATTTGGATCCCCGGGCAAAGATACTGGCGTCGGAAGGGGCGGTGTTGACGAGAAGGAAAAGCAGCAGAGACAGACAGCGGTACATGGCACAGCGGGAAAGTGAAAGTGAGAGAGAAACTGAAGGAGCGACGGTGGAGAAAGAGTTTGAGCGCAGCCCTCGAGGTGTGGAGTTATATGGAGAGAGCAGACAAAGCGGGAGGCCAAGCGAAGGACAGAGCGCGCACACGGCAATGGAACGGCGAGGCATGCGACAGTGGTGTGGAGGGCGGCCACAGTGGCCGAACTCCATCGCAGCCGTGGCTGCACCCTGCGGACAACATGGCGCACAGGACAAAGTCGAGTGGCCGACGCGTGAGCCACACGATCCCATATCCCGGAAATAGCCGGGTATCCTCGACCTCCACTTGCCTTTCCACCAAACCGCATCCGGCGGAAAATGCACTTGTGAGATATTAGTATGCTCACACAATAGCAACATATCATCGCAAAGGTAGCGAGTGCGTTCCTCGCTGTTCGAGCACAATCCACTGTCAGATTCATGCTAGGTCAGAATTGACTACGCATATAATCAATGAGAACACTGGTCATGTTCGTCATGGTACTTGGTGTGTTATCTTCTACTTTCACATTTTCTTGGTATTCAGGCTCTTGCATGCTCTGTGAAGGACATCCTCGTTGGTGGCGGGACCAACAACTCGGTAGCAGATGTGGATATCCGTCATGAGCGGTTGGTCCTAATTGCAACATATCCATCACTGCTCGCAGATGTAGCTCGGATATCAGCACACCAGACTTGTAGGCAGTTTCGTATCTTCAAATCCTCACCGAGAGAAAGTGCATAAAATGCGGCTCTATCCTGCTCACTACGATAGCGATTGTTCTCCAGCATCCTAACACAGTGTCATCACCATGTCTATTACTGTCTCTGGACCCACTTTAAGCTCCTCTTCCAGTATAGGGTTCTCTAATACCTTTCCGTCTTCTGTATATTCGTTGGTGGAGCACGACAGCCAGGGAGATGACTCCGACTCGCCCAGTTCACGTGAAGAAATCAAACATTGGCCTTCGCTGTCCCAGGAAAACATCGTCTACCCTCGTCTACCCAATATCAAGTCCCCTCATGCCCTAAAGCTTGCCATCCGCTTAATACCCTGTGATTCCCACCTCGTTTCAAATGAGAGTATGAGGAACGGACGCGAGTACGAAGCTGAGGGTGATGTTGACGTAGATCATACCATGGAGGTCAAAGAGAGATGCAGCCGCCGGCGTCCTCATGGTCCCCGAGATATGTACAACTCGGCGTCGATATCCGAATGCGGCTGCACAACTGTGTGCAGTGGAATGGAGTTGGGCGCGCCAGGTACAGATGGACTTCTCTCCAAGGTAGACTCACACAGGTATGCACCGGGTTGGAATTCTGCCGCCCCGATGCGGCGAGCTCTCGTCACAAGAGCACGGTTTGCAAACGTCGTTCCGTGACTGTGTTGGCCTGACCACGGCACACATTCATCAAAACAGCTCTATATCGCGAATAGGTTTGTGCTTTCCTATCGGCATCCAAATTGATTATTACAATTAATGATAGTTTTCATGATGCAGGCTCCAGCAAGATGAAATCGTATGATACAATTTGCTATCAGTCCTGAGTCCTCCCTTCCCCACCCTTCCCCTTTTCCTTCGGTCCCCCGTCGCGGCTTCCTCCTCGCATTTTACGTATCATTCCCATCGCACTAATTATGTATCTCGCCGGTCGACCTTGCGCATACATCCATTTCATAATCCAATCAGAAGGTCCCTGGTCGGTCTCGAATCGGGCAGACATGCACAATAACACAATTGGAAGGCCGCTCTTCGGTTTTCTGCTAATTCCCGTGAACGACTTACACACTGTATGTATGTCTTTAAAACTGCCGAGGGCCATCTGCAGAAAAACCTTAAGCTGGAGATTCTATGTCTTGTAATTCATTGTAAGGCTATGGTTGGACTCTTTGTTGCTGCTCAATCCTGTGCGCAACCATCCCAGGTCCTGAAAATTGACGATTGGATGTACCAGGTACCAGACACAGAATCCGTTCGACGTGTAGCATACGTACATATTCGTTAGCTTCGTAGCGATATTTATGGAATTGGAAGTCGAGCGGTGCGACGACAGTGAATACGAATTATGGCGAACTATGAGGCAGGAGGTAATAAACAAATGCAACACCCAGGACGGACCCTAAGACAGGAAGGCGAAATGTCCAACATATACAGAGAAGAAGGCGAATGCACATATGGCAGGATGTCAACATCTAGGCGGACATGAGCGAAAACATCTCTTGCCATCCGGGTCATCGTCACACAACTGACTTCCACGAATAACAGTATAAATATCTCAATGTCCCAACGATCCGGCCGAGAATGCCTCCCGAACGCTTTTTCTCAGCTCCTCGTGATCCCTACCGACACTCCCCTCATGCTCTCGCAGCGACGCCGCCTGTAGTTGCGACGCCGCGGCGCTGGGCGTCATAGCACCATCGCTATCACTCTCTGTAATGTCGAGAATACGTCGGGCGAGCATTTGGATCTCCCCCTGGCCATCACCAGTTTCTGTATCCGCATACGAGTGTGTCTGTGAGTGATGAGAGTGTGGTGTACCACCAATCGATGACGACGGCGTTGATGTACGCGTCTCCGCCAGCTGACGGATATTTGGGATCAGGATACTTGACACGCGGATGTTGCTGATCAGTTGTGGATCTGCAAAAGACTCAATCAGTCGATCAGGTTAATTATCAGCTAATTCCGTACCACCAGATTCTAGCAGCTGAACAATTGTCCACACGGCAATGTGCTGGAACGTTGCATCCAGACTGGTCAAGAATCGATATAGATAACGATGCATGCCTCCATCCGGTTTGTCCCATACGTCGTTAAATGCGGAATAGTCATCAGTAGTCGTTCGACCATCTATACGGACCATCAGTTAATATTCATCCACGTTCATAATGAGGACTCTGACCCTTCGATGACAGATTGCCCAGTGCAGCGGCACTGTTGCCCTGCACTTCTGAGCTCTGCGAATTTGTCAGAGGAATAAGCACCTCGCAGATCCCCATCTCAAGAAGCTGCCCCTTGAGCTCGTCTATCACGAACAATGATCAATAATTGGCGATTAATAAACGTATACGGAATCGACATACCACTCAATGCCAACACAGCAACACAGGCAGTCATTTCGCTCTGGACGTTCATGGGCACCTCCAACACCAGCTCTTTGATACTCTGGATCGCCCCTGCCTTTACAATAGCCTGCTTGTTCTTCTCCGAGCTCGCTGCAAGATTGCGTAAGGTGGAGATCGCGTGGCACTGAACCTCCTCGTTATCCTTAAACGATAGCAAGTTGATCAATGGTTGTAGGAAACCTGACTCAATGATTGGTGATTCGTTTAATGGGTGGATTGATACGTTGCGCACGCATGCCGCAGACGAGAGGATGAGGGGAAGGTAAGTCGACTGTAGGAGGCGTAGTAGGTGCTGCAGCCCGTCTGCCTTCACTATCTCCAGTTGGTATTTCTCTGATGCGAAGAATCAGCCAGCGACCCTTGCGACAGATACATGATACATTACCATCACTTGCGAGATTCCGGAGGGCAAGGGCAGCTTGACATTGCACTTTCAAGCTCGAACTATCCATAAGTTGGACCAGACTTGCCACGAGCTTCGGCTCATTCTGCGCAAGTTTCTTCCGATTTACAGCTGTATATCATAGTCAGTCCAATCGGATTTGAACAGAGGGGCATGTAAGTCACCATCCACAGCGATATTGCTGAGAGCTGTCGTGCAGTAGTACTGGACATCAGTATCTGGTGAATTCAACAAGCTCACAAGTACAGGTATTGCACCCGCATTCACGAGCTGCTGCCGGTTTTCATCTATACAAAGGGTCAACTTAACATCATGACTGATGGGACGATACGTACCGGAATGGGTCATGTTGAGCAGTGCACCAGTCGCATTTCGCTGGACTCGCATGTCTTTGGAACGCGCCAAACGAGTGAGAGGAACTAAAGCGCCTGACTTCGCTATCTTTGTCTTGTTGTCGTCTGAAGATGAGGTTGAGGCGAGCTCGCATGGTTGCAGAAAACCAATCGTACCATGTGTCGCCAAGTTCGTAACACAGCCAACAGCATTGCACTGCACCTCAACATTGGGGCTCAACATCTGTCGAATCAGGGGTTCCAGACCGCCAAGCTTTACGATGAGTAGCTTGTTATCGGCTGCAGACATGGCACGGTCAGATTTGCATGGTGTGGAATTTGCAGACGGATGCAACGCACTATTGACGGCCAAGTTACCTAACGCCGCGCTTGCAGCCCGCTGCACTTCCGTATCGTGGCTACTGAGAAGGAAGAGGATAGGATCAAGCGTGTCCCGACCCACGGGTCGCACTTCCTTCTCGGTGATCTCAGCAAACGCTAGAGCCGCGCTCCGCTGGAGGTCGACATTATCAGAAAACGAGAGTGTGGTCAACGCGGTGAGAGGTGATCCCGAGAAGAAGTTGGTTGTCGTTCGGTCTGCCGTAAGCGAATACAGTGAGGACCAGGCGTAGCAGAAACCGATATCCAAATAACGCACTCTCTAGGTATTGCAATAGATCTGCCACTGCCTCCCGCTCATTCTCAAGCAATAATGGTTCATATGATTGAGATTTGCGCGAATGAACTGTGTACCGAAGAAACAGTTAGTGGTGATGATCGTCTGAGAATCGAACGGGTAACCCGAGGCTTTGAATGGCAACCGGCGGGGCCTCGCAACGGGGGAAAGAAGAGGGAGAATACTGACAACAGGACTCGCAGCAGCTCGAAACGACGCCCATGGCTTGGAAGGGACCGTGACGGGGTCTGAGGGGAGGATGATATGGAATGAGACTTCGAAGCGAATAGTCTGCGGGCTCTCCGCTGTTTATGCGTCGTTTGGTTCACCTGACACCCTATCAGAAGCCCTCATTCGGTCACGTGCAAGTGCCTATGACCGCGAGCTTGCTGCAGTGCTTGCTTGACTCAAGTTGCAGCCGAGTTCCACCAGGCATTCACTCGGTTTTCATACAGAGGCTACTTTGTTGCATACGCAAGGCCTTGTGCACGCCGCCATAAGGACAACATAGAACGTAGTCGTACACGCTTTGCAGATTCGACTCGTGCGCGGGTTTGGTCGTGTCGATTTTGGACTCGCGACTTACAGGAGTCAGAACTCCACATTTATGCTTGCTTGCCAACGCGCACTGTCACTTCTAGCGAGGCGGCCACACATAGCCAGGAGCTTCACCGGTCGCGTGCGAGTACCTGCTGTGATGGATGTCAAGCTTACTCCCCAAGAGGACCAACTCTGTACATTGCTTGATGAATGCGCAGAGGAAATGAAAGCCGAGGGTGTACAGACCTCATGCAGGATCGCGGGCGGGTGGGTTCGAGACAAGGTAAACCCATTATTTCCTGGCAATGTCGGACAACGCTGATCATATGTCGAACGTATCTTGTCGACACTTAGCTCCTAGGCTTGCAATCGAATGATATTGACGTTGCTCTTGAAGATATTATGGGCGTGATTTTTGCCCAGAAATTCATTTCGTATTGCTACAACGAAAAACGCTTGGAAATTAAGGGCGTCACGAAAATCGCTAGCAATCCAGAGCAATCGAAGCATCTTGAAACGGCCAGGACAACTGTGCTTGGGTATGAACTTGACTTTGTCAACCTGCGTAGCGAGGAATATGCCTCTGGGAGTCGGATCCCTACCCAGGTGGTACGCCAATCACGCAGAGGGCATGAATTCTCGGAGCTCAGGGTTGGATACACATAGACTTTTGGAACCCCATTACAGGACGCGATGCGAAGAGATATTACAATCAATGCTCTCTTCTACAACGTGCACACCAGATCTGTGGAAGATTGTACCGGCAAGGTATTTGGAGGCCTTTACTTATAAACATCATAATCACGCTACTGAAGTAGGGATTGGAAGATATACGCCATGGATTAATTCGTACTCCCCTTCCACCTCGTGAGACGTTCATGGACGATCCACTACGAGTTATACGCTGCGTGAGGTTTGCCTCTCGACTGGGTTTCGATCTTGTTCCAGAGCTGCAGGACGCTGTACGAGATCCAGAGATTCAAGTAGGGACTTACGTAGCTGCGATCCGCAAACGAGTGGGTAATTTATCTCATCGAATCTACAGACAGCAGTGGTTTCGAAGATTAGTAGGGAACGGGTAGGTGATGAACTGAATAAGATGATGAAAGGTCTGGATTTGTGTTTGCGCCTTCTCTGGTCTCTGCGGCTTAGTACATCCTCTCCACATAGGTCGAGATCCCCTTCGCTCGATACAACTTATCCACAACCTCTCCCTCTATGGTCCAGTCTTCCATCTGCCCCCATCCTTGGAATCAAATTTGTCCGGCACCCCGACTTCCCCTGAGGACGCTGTCAAAGCTGCCTCCATCCTCAATCTCTTCCTTGGCAATACCTCTCCCACGTCATACACTCAAAATTTCTCCTTAACCGCACTATCCTCGCTGTTCATCCCCCAACTACATCCCTTACTTCTTGCCGACGTTACCAAACATCCCGCAGTCCTTGCACGGGTGTGGCTAGCATGCGCCCTTACCCCGTATCGTGGCCTCACTTATGTAGGTCGTAAGGGCAAGCGATGCTCGGTCATCGAAGGGATCCTCCGTGATGGCCTTAAAATTGGGACACAAAATCATTATTTGGATGGGACACCTGCCCTGTTTGCTGCGTGGGATGTGCTTAGTGAGAGCATATCTACATGGACGCCAGCAAGCACAGACGGCGAGGAGAGAGTTCGACAAGGTTTGTCGCGTTCGGGCTTCGCTGTCACCACTGATGCCCAAGGTCTTAATTCATTGTGTGTAGGTTTGTTGCTGCGACATAAATCAGTCCATCAGCCCCAAATTCTAGGGATCACATGGTCAACTTCGATGCTCTTCTCGCTTGTCCAGGATTTGGTGCCTCTCTGGGATATAACACGAGAGGCGCTTGATGGTCAGTCTTATCGTTACATGCATGCAATTGTCAGATCTTGAGATTATCGCTGACCCTCTTGATAACAAGCTCCGGCCGCTGAAAAACGCATACAAGCCTATAATACGTTTATCTCCCGCGCAGAGGAAGTGGGCACCCCCGGTCTGGTAGACTGCAAGACCATTGTTGACGTCAGTCTTTCGGTTACGCGTCGGTACCTTACTCTCGCTCATAAGATCCTTGACAGGGTCGTGATATCCTCAGGGTTCTGGATGCGAATCCCGGTCCGTGGACCGGCAAAGTGCTCGGCCGCGTGCTCCAGTGGCAATTGGAATTTCCTGATGGCACCAAAGAACAATGCGAGGAATGGTTGAAGTCCGAATATGCGGCTGGGAGGTTGGCCACGCCTGAGAGTGGCGCGTCCGGTATTAAGCGAAGCCAGGACATCGATGAAGAAGGGGCTGTGAAGAAAGCAAAGACATGATGTGCCAGTGATCCGTAGAGCTGCCGTACGATAAAATGCAGTTAATAATATGATTATTGAGACGTGCGCTACGAAACAGGAACCCTTGATACACCGAGGAAAACACGAGAAGAAACAACTAGGACAACTAGGACAAGCAAAAGTATAACATCTGAAACAAGCAAGCGAAGACGACGAAGGTGTACAGACGCATTGGTTATCAATAGGTGACTTAACGTCCGAGAAATGCAAGTCGAAGAACGAATTCGAATGGGAGAGAAGAGCGAAAGGAATACGAGCGTCAGACCGGGACGTCGAAGTTCAACCACGGCAGAGAATCCATCTCTTCGAGCATCTTAGGCTCGTCACCCATGACAGTGGATTGCAGGAAAGATATGTTCTCTCGCTCCTCCAGGAAGAGGGAAGTGGCCCAGCCCCCGAGCATATTAGTAGAAGACATACAGGACTCGGCTTGCATCCCATATCGGAACGGCGAGAGATCGGGTGTGGTCGTAAGGGAAATATCGAACAATGTGTCGAGATTCGGGGTCGGTTGCAAGGGCACGAGATCGTCCAAACTAGTGAACAACGGAGAGGAGCCACTCGGGAACGCGGGCTCGTGGTTAAGGAAGGGTTCGTACAGCCGAGAGCTGTCGATATCAAAGTGCTCTTTGGTCTGCGTCTTTCGCACATGTAAGAACATATTTGGGTCGGATAGCAAGCGGAGTACACATACCTGACCATCACCTGACCAGAAAGGAGAGTCCTGATGAACAGAGTGCGGGGACTGTGCTGCCGGTAGAGAGTCAGTGAACTCCAAAGTGGGAGATTCGAATTCATCTTTAACGACTTGGATGAGCTGGTGGTCAGGACTGCCCTCAGACTTGCTCGGAGCCCCGAGATCGGGCTGGGGGGGCTGGGGAAGTCGTGCCTTTCTCGTGGCCCTGCTCTTGCCCTTAGACAGGGCGGGACGAGGCGTGGGGAGAGGAGGATGAGGGGGGCTGATAGGACTGGGGGGGAGATCGACGTGTCCGTCTTCGTCGTACTTCTTCACCTGGCGTTCCAACTCATTTCCTTCCACGCCACTCTTCATAAGACGAGCAACAGTCTGCCAACGGGCATGACTAGCATCCGTATCCTTGGAAGCTTTACGCTTCGATCCTTTGGCCTTCTTGCCGGCGGGCGAGTACTTGTAATCGGGATACAATTCAGCATGGCGGTCTTTGACCTGGTCGGCACGGCGCCTGTACACATCGCGTTTCTCTTCAGGGAGGTCGCGCCAGAGAGAGCCAGCAATGCGACTGATCTCGCGGTGGTCGTTGACAACAGTCTTCTTGATCTTCTCTTTCGCCCAAAGCTCGGACCGGAAGAGCATGAAAGCGTTGGGAGGCCGAGGGACGTGATCCGGCTGTTTCTTGCGCGAATGAGAAGAGCGAGGGACAAAGACATGGTCGTCGCCGTGTGCAGAGGAAGGAGGAGAGGGGTAGAGGTCGACGGGAAGGTCGGCGGGGGAGGAGGACGAGGACGAGGGCGGGTCGGAGGAGGGGGCGGGGGAGGCGCGCGCGGCCGGGTCGGGATAGAGCAGCTGCAGATCCTGGAGATCGTAGTCATCAAATTCCTCGAACTCTGTAGTCCATTTGAAGCAAGTGAGTAAGAACGAACGTAGTGCGGACCCACAGTGGCAAATAGCGGGCAAACAGTGAGCGCGACTAACCTGGGTCGTGAGGCGGCTTCTGTGACAATCGGCGCGAACGGCGAATCGCTGGCATGGCTTCAAGCGTATGCTCAAGGGGTGGGGAGAGTAGAACAGGTCAGTACAAGGGGTGCCCGGGGACGAGAAGCGGTCACAGTCGGAACGCCTCTCGTCCTCGAGTCCCCGCCTTTTGAATGGTCGACGACTGCAAACCTAAATAATGGCCATGCGAGGGAGTGGCCATTAACATTTTTTACAATGGCCTCATGGATGCCTTAAGGCTGCTGCTATCTAGATACCGAGAACCGGACTTTGAATTCGCGACGTCCCTCCTCTCGCCAGACACCGTTTTTCGAATTTTCGCGGAAGCATTTTGCGGTGGCGCCACTGCCAGTGGCGGAGTAATCTGCAAGTACGGTATCACCTAAATTCTGGTCGCTAATGAATGAGTCTAGACCCCAGGTCTCAAAAAGGGCGTTCAAAGGGCAGGGCTATCCCTTTAGGATCAATTTTGTCAGGATTTTTGGATTCTCCTTTCCCATGCTCTGGCAGACCACAGAATGCCTTGCCGAGTTCATTAACTCGGCGCGAAAATGCCTATAACTCAGAAGTCGCTATCTTGTCACGTAGAAAGGGCTTCGTCAGGAAGTGCTTCGTACTGCAATCAATTACATCTCAAGCTCGTTGTAATACTCCTCAACACCGCCGAACACCGTATTAGCGAGGTACGTCTGTCTCCTACGTCATACCAGGGGCAGCGCTCATGACACCTTCAGCCGTGATTTTTAATACCGTAAGTAATTTCTACAAGGTACCGGGACCCGCTTCGCTGGGTCAGCTGCCACTGACTTTGGCAAAGTAGCTATCACCCCCGTGGCTGCGTCATGTGGCCTCTTCCAGCAGACCATAGCGCAGCAATCCTGCGATCTGTGTATCGCCCGGACTCCGCAACGATGCTGACATGTTTTCCGAACGGCCGATTTCATTTCTCTTAATAGGTACTCCACCTCACAATGGCGCAGGGAGCCGATTGTGCACCCACTGCCATCCAGACAATGCCACGGCGCACATGGGATTCGAGGATTGTCTACTATCTAGCGAGGCTTGGCTGAGCGTGGATGTTTAGAGATGTTTGGCTGAGCGAGGTTGCATGGATGATGGGTCTTTGTATCAGAGGGAGGGCGCTTTTGTTTGGTAGAGTTTCTACAGCATGTTAATCACCCGTCGCCACTCGGCCTGCCAACTTGCAGCAATTGAGCAACATGCAGATTTCGCCAGAAGAATATTCAAGATGACCGTCACATCGTGTTCTATTCATTCAATCTATGAGTAGCCACGACATCTAAGCATGTTGGCTAGATATTCAGCTCTCCTCGTCACCATCCTCCGCGTCAGCCCCATATTCGGCTGTCGATACCTGTCGTTCGGTCTTTTCCTTCCGCCTTTTCGATCCAGCTATCATTTCCCTGTCATCGTTATCGATTATGGCGATGCTCGGCTAGACAAGGTGGAGCGTACTGACCTCCTCTTTATCGCATCATTCCGACCAATATTGCTGGCTTTGTTGACCGTCTCTGAGCGCTTGATCTTGCCCATTTGTCGACGCTTCATCTTCGACGGCTTCGGTAACTTCAGAATCCACTCAGGCACCGATGAACCCGATTGCAGAAGAACATTGGCTATCCTGAACAGCAAAGAACGGGTCCACTGAGAAAATACGCAATGTACATTCTCGATGGGGATACGCACGTCTTCAGGTAGGGAGAGTCCTCATCTGTAAAATATGTTATCGCCTTTCCCTCTCTACCTGCACGCCCTGTGCGACCTGTGTAGATTGAATCAGCAGTGCTCAAGAGAGCGTACAATAAACTCCTGGCGACCTATCCGGTGAACGTAGCTCTGCACATTTTGAGGGAAGTCGTAATTGATGACTTCTCTCACGCCTTTGAAGTCCATACCTCTGGCCATGACTTCGGTACTGACCATGACCCAGCTCTCCCCGCGGCGCATACGCGATACTGCATCCTCTCGTTCCTTCTTGCTCATACCGGCATGCAAACAATCTACATTCAGCACACCATTAAGCACCAGCTCCTCAGCCAGCGACGTTGCTCGCGGCTGCGAGGAAACAAAGATAAGAACAGGGGGATTGTACGGCTGAGAGAGATACTGTAAAAGCGTTGGCAATTTTGAGGGATCATCAGCTACGTAAGTGAGCGACTGCGCAATGAGGGGAAGAGGAGTGTCTCTGAAAGAGTCAAACGAATCATCAGAGGAGATCGGCGAGGCCAGGGTAGTAACGCACTTAAGGCCTACAACGATGCGTATAGGATCACGGAGCATGTCCATGGCGATCTTCTCCGCACCAGCCGGTAGCGTTGCGCTGAACACAGCTTTCTGGACTTGTGGATGACTACACGCGGTGATGATCTCTTGCACTTGTGTGAGAAACTCGGCATCAAGCATCCGATCTGCTTCGTCTAGAACGAGGTGTCGAACACTAGGAAGTGTGAGAACGCTCTGGCTGAGGGACGGCGCCAATACTTACTTTCGAAGTTCTAGACTGCCGGCTTGAAGGGCCGAGACCATTCGTAACGGCGTGCTGATAATTATATCTATGAAGCCAATGAGTCCTTGGAGGTCCACGGTCCAGACCTTTTATGGACGTACCCACTTTATCCTGTACGCTTTTGTCTGCCAACGTGCTAGCAGTCGCCTTACTAAAGAGAACAATTCTCCATTTTCGGCCCTGCGCCAGCTTGAGACACTCGTTGTGGATCTGATGGGCTAGCTCACGCGTTGGAGCCAGAATAAGTGCGCGTACACCGGGGCCACAGTCATTCTTCAATTTGGCCGATGGGCTACCCAGTGAAGAAATAATAGGCAGAAGATACGATAATGTCTTTCCAGTACCCGTTGGTGAAATTGCGGCAAGGTCCCTTGACTTCCGTTCCATAAATTAGAGATACGATCCAACGTGAGCTAATGATTGCTTCACCTCTAAGAGTATAGGTATGGCATGAGACTGTATCCCAGTTGGTCGCTTGAATCCACTGTCCGAAAGATTGAAAAGCAGCTGCGTGTGTAGCTTGTATCTTTCTTGTAGATCCTCGAAAGATTCTATATGCTTTGGGACGTTAGAACCCTTCGCAGTAACACGATGTCTCGGTATGGGCGGGCTGTCCTCATCTTGACTATCGGTGGGCTCCGTCCTCCGCCTCTTCATCTGTGTACCGCCCACTTCTTCCCCGACCCTCCCTAAACTTCCAGATTCAGTTTCTTTACGCTTTGGAGCACCACCCTGAGCATATTTGAAGAAATCCAGTTCAGGAGGCAGCTCTCCGTCCGCGAACTTAACTGCAGCTTTTGCCTTATCCCTTTGGCGTTCAGTCTTCTGTAGGCACATAATCATGCAGAAAACGAAAATCAATAAAACAAATTCCACTTACGTCAAACAGTCGGAAATCATCTTTGAACTTGTTTTTGTCAAATTTTGCACCTCCTCGCGAAAGTAACTGAAATGCCTCCATATTGTGACCGTAGAAAGGCGAAGAAAGAGCGTACAGCCAGACAGAATGAACAATATGCTATGTGGATGGTCAGATATGTACCAGATTCCCACAGCACAAGTAGACTGAAATGCTGGACCCGATCAGTGCCAGTTCTTGGATTTCCGAGTCGTCGTGCGAGCGCCGAGAGCCTAGGATGATCGAGGAAGAGGTCACATGATTGATCAGGTGCAGACACGGGAGGCTCGTCGCGGCGTCGCCCGCCGAGGAACGCACCGACGACGTCTTGTTATATTGCATCACTTAGCCCTCGCTCGCTACTGTATAAGAAAATGCTGTCCACTGATGGCGTCCACGTCCAATAATAACACCTTCAACCACAATTCAACCAATTTGAATCCAATGATATAAATCAGATAGATAGGAATACATCCAATAGTAATGTACCACATCTATGGAATGTCGAGACTAACATCAGACCACATCTAGGTCCTGCAGCTGTAGAGAGCAACGATAAATCAATAACTTATGACTCTGTTACCCATGCCTAGATCAACCTCCAGCCACCTCAGCTGAGGATAATGTGCGCCAGCCCTTTCTCAGTTGCTGAATCAGAGAACTTGGGGTGAGCAGCAGAATACAACACCCAATACCAAAGGATAATTGTACAAACCTCTAGGAAAATGAACATGAAAACAGTGTTGGGTCCAAGTCGAATAAAAGCGGGTGTCCAGCCTTTGAACAGGAATCCAAAACCTTCCTCCCGAAGTGATCGCGTGAACACCTCTACGGGATTAGTTTTTCCGGTCTATGAGATATCAGCACAACAGCATTTTGTTAAAACTGGCGCAGTGACAAACCGCAGACATCAAACGAGATCTCATCACATCTGCGGGAGAGCAGACGGCTGTAGGATTGGCACCGTCAGTGAAACTGCTCGACATGAATTAGTTGTACTCACTCGTAGCCACCGTTCCAGCAATAGTGCTAGCGACCGTGTGTAAAGCAAGGTTGTCACGGAATTCGTAGTTGACGAATGGTATACGGCTGTGCAACAGGATCGACTTGGTAAAGTCATAACTGCATAACGTCAATTCCACGTAGTAGGCAACCACGTAAATATCGGTACTTACGACCATACTTGCGAGCCCTGCAACACGCGACATTCATAACACAATAATTATAGAAAACTATTTACTTACATTCATCAAGATCGCTCTAGTCTAGTTCCACTATGTTAACTAAGATCGTTGGTGAAGTAACAGCTACTCACAGTGTTGGTGCCCAGACCTCTAATCAAACCCCTCGCACCCTCATTCTTGACGAGCGCCGCCAGCCCGGTTATTGCGTTCGAATAGTTATATCGTTTTTCGGGTGGACGGACAGAATCACTGGTCATGCGCACTACCAATATATCTACAACGCAATAAACCCTAACAACCCGGGATATCATTTCGAAGGGAGGCATGCGACATACCTGCGGGGTTACCAGCGATACCACCCAGACCACCCGCGGCCATTGCAGCCACCAGAAGTGGACCCGAAGAAGGTGGACCATTTTCAGAAAGACGCTCCTTCATAGCCTCGTAAGTTCCCAGTCGAACGAGCGAATAAGACATCTGCCGCAATAACGATGCCGTGAGGCCAGTGTAGAGACTTCTGACGCCAGACTCAGCGACCGTGCTTCGAATGACGGAGAACATCGACGGCCGCTTGACACCCGGAGCCGAGGGTATGGTCTGCATTCGCCTGTTTGCGTAGTTTGATATCAGAAGACCGCGTTGTGCAAACAAGTCATGCAGTGGAAGGCAGGATACTGGCTCACACTTTCGTCAGGTCGAGAGGATGCGTGCAGCATGCTGCCACTGCAAACTAGTCAGTTTGGTACAACCTTTTTTTCAGAGTGGGAGGACATACAAGATCCCGCGACTCCTACAGGCCGAGGTAATGTAGGCAATCCGCATTGTATCAGAAGACCTTAAAAACGTGATGTCATTGAGAACGAACCTCCGAGCCTAGTGACCGATAGTTAGCAAACGACTGACTCCATATTTCACAAGCACTAATTCCACTCACCAGAACGGATAGGTCTGTTTTTTGGACATGGTCGTGTGCGGGGCTCAAAACGACCACAGACAGCATTTATAAGAGCCTACATGCCGGATTATGCACGGCTTTCACTTGAAGCTGTGGGTAAGCGCTGTCGCCAAATAAGTAACGGCCCGGAGTTACGCCTCCTTCAGACCATACGACCGAGCTCAGCGGAACTCCGCTCGGGGTAGCTGCACTTATGTATCACTTATGGAGTAGGCTGGACCAAGCTGGACACACTCGACTCTCACAAGACATGCATGCTTTCGACAGGATGTTGCAATACCAATCTCATGATGAGGTACCCAGTGGAAGCGCCTTGCACGCGTAGGGAGCGCGATGATATACTATCGGAACACTGTTACTACAAAGCGACAATACTGCAACAGCAAGAAAATGAGAAGCACGTCCATAAAACCGCATATATTCACGCCTAAAACTATCCTATCCGTCCAAAAATAAGACCGACAGCAGAACACGAGCACAAAGTCCAATCAAGCTGACTGCCGCGGTGTCCTCATGGTGGAAGCAAAATCTGCACCATAAGATCATTCAACGTGTTTGGACAGGCTTGGTGCGGGCATATCAAATGAAGTCAAATGAGCCAGGCCCATTGCCCTCAGACTCGTGTCGGCAACATGTCTAGAAACACCCTCATTATCAGACACTAGTGCAGATATGATTGCACCCTTGAGTTGACGCTCATATGTATTACCCTGACATCAGTGGACAGAACAGAGGCAGGATCAATGGACATCGAATCTCGACCGAAATACACCTAGTAGAAAGAGGAAGATAATGGGAAGAGGGCGTAATTAACAGTCGTTCACATGGAAACTCCGGTTTGGTACAACATATTGTACTTGTGAGGAAATGCTTGTGTTACATCATTGAAGATTACGTTGATAGGAAATGGCGACCCACAATTATCGTCGCGATATATCGTTCGTCCAGGACTAGCAAAGGATCACTCAAGGGGCCCAGGCTGTGGCAGAGCGCTACAGTATCTATGGAGGTCCGTGCGCGAACAAACAAACAGACTCCGGCAAATACCGCGAGTTGACCAACGCGGCAGGGCGCGTCGGACGTCGCCTTTTCTTTCTCACCGCCACATCAGCTTAACCCCTTTGTCCTTCCCTTCAATCCCTCTCACCTCCCTAGCTTTACTCTTTGTTCTGGCCAGCATGAGTGCACACGACAACGAAGAACTCATCGACTACGAGGACGAACACGACGTGGTTACCAATGGGGCTGCAGCACCATCAGCGACGAATGGCGCTGTTTCTGCAACAGCGCCTGCTGTCGACGGTGAGGGCGAGAAAGATAAAAAGAACTTTTCAGGAATACACTCTACTGGGTTCAGGTCGGTTGTGCGTTTGCGCCTCACATCTTCTCTACTCACTCTGCCTCAGGGACTTCTTGTTGAAGCCCGAGTTGCTGCGCGCCATAAGTGATCTTGGTTTTGAGCATCCCTCGGAAGGTTCGTATATCAGTTTGAAGTTTATAATAGACCGTTGTATTAATCGTTGGTATCTAGTGCAACAGGAGTGTATTCCACAGGCGGTCCTGGGAATGGACGTCTTGTGTCAGGCCAAGTCAGGTCACGGAAAAACTGCAGTGTTCGTCTTGGCGACACTCCAGCAACTGGAACCTGTCAATGGCGAGGTATCCGTCCTCGTCTTGTGCCACACTCGCGAGCTTGCATTTCAAATCAAGAACGAGTATACCCGGTTTGCCAAGTACATGCCTGACGTTCGTGTCAGCACGTTCTATGGTGGCACACCGGTCGCAAAAGATGCCGAGTTGCTTCGAGACAAAACCAAATGCCCGCACATAGTCGTTGCAACTCCTGGCCGTCTGAACGCATTGACAAGAGACAAGGTTTTGGACGCGTCGAAAGTCAAGCACTTTATTCTTGACGAGTGCGATAAAATGCTTGAACAGCTTGGTTAGTCATGCGAATTTCGGCCTCCTGCTCCGTGGGCTTCATGCACTCTCCTTCGATCGAGTTCGGCGTCGGTAGCCGGGACCTGGTATGGCGTTTGTTGTGGGCGAGGGCAATGGAAAGGCGAAGAATGATGAATGCTTCGACAAACCCGACGTGCAAAGAAGCATCGTCTATTAGGCGTTGCACTCGTCGCCCGCCAACGTCAAGGATCAGAGAGCATAGAGTTTTGCCTCGTTACTTTTATTGCTCATGGTCGCGATGCTTCTTCCTTCTCCATTTTGTTCCTGCTGGTGCCAACGATTCTTACCAATTACAACATCGTGCAATAGACATGCGCCGGGACGTTCAAGAAATCTTCCGAGCAACGCCTCATCACAAGCAGGTTATGATGTTCAGTGCGACGTTGGCCAAGGAGATTAGGGTGACGTGCAAGAAGTTCATGGCTAACGTTTGTTATTCATTCTTGTGTGTTGAGTGCTTAGCTGAACAATTTTTTTTTCATGCATTTAGCCACTTGAAATCTTTGTTGACGATGAGACGAAACTGACGCTTCACGGACTGCGCCAACATTACGCCAAACTCGAAGAGGTTGCAAAGAACAGGAAGTTGAACGAGTTGTTGGATACGTTGGAATTCAATCAGGTGCTGGTGATAACTCGTGCATTCTTGCTGTAACTCACACGTTGGATGCAGGTTGTAATATTCGTCAAGTCTGTCGCACGCGCGATCGAGCTTGACAAACTCCTCGTCTCGTGTAATTTCCCGAGTATCAGCATTCATTCTGGATTGTCACAGGAGGAGCGGTATGACATTTATATCATCGCGCGATATTTTTGTTCTCACGAAGGCGTACTAGCATCAACCGTTACACGGCCTTTAAAGCCTTTGAGAAACGCATTCTTGTCGCCACCGATATCTTTGGTCGTGGTATTGATGTTGAGCGGGTCAATATTGTGATCAACTACGATTGTCCTCCCGATGCAGACAGCTACTTACACCGTGTCGGGTATGTGTCAACTTGCTTAGTATTCGCATGTTGATTGATGCTTTTGGACAGCCGCGCTGGCCGTTTCGGCACCAAAGGTCTTGCTATTACTTTCGTCTCGTCAGAGAGTGATCAGCAAGTCATGCTTGCGATCCAGTCCCGGTTCGAGGTTGCTGTACCCGAACTGCCTGAGCATATTGATCCCGCGAGCTACAGTAAGTGTTTCACAGCCGATCTGGCTGAAGCGTTTACTGATTTTATGCTCTCAGTGACGTCTTAATTTTCCTCTTGTTGTCGTTGCTATCTTTGTCTTTTAATTAAGTATCATACTGTTAGCCTGCCTGTACCCCTACTCTCGGCCTTATCGCGAATGGATATTGTGAAGCTCGTGTGACGCTGCCGCGGGATCTGAAATATACGGTGTCTCAGGCCAATGAACGTGGGCGCTGGGGATGTATGCTTGAACTCCGACAGTGTGCCGATTTGTTAGGGTGGAGGTCAATTGATGTAGGAAATGGGATGACGTCGCGAGTGACGAACGTGACGAGCCTAGACTGCTCAAGGAGGGCGATTTACACAGAGTCGCTGACCGAGATCTAAGCTGTGACAATTACTGTAACTTGGACATGTCTCTTGCCCTCATCCGCTCCAGCCACACTGCAGGTTTGGATCCTCTTTCCCCCATCCCAAATTAGTCCTAGACAGCATCGTTAGGGAACAACTAGTATACTCCTCCCAATCATGCGGAGGAAGTACAATCAGCCAGCCTTGCCTACACTCTATTTCAAGGATGGTCACCTCTCCGTGCCCGGATATACATTCGACAAGGCAAGTTTATGTCTTCATTTCCCCGTATCACACTCGCTAAACCCCGGATCAGGCGGTGCAGTGGGAAGACACCGGTAGTATGACCATGCTCGCGGAGGGCACCAGCCTGAAGGACGGCTCTTCCGTCCTGGCCAAGATAGTCCCTGCTCACTCGAATGCATCCATGTGTATCGAGAGAGAAGCTCATATGTATGTTCTCTTTCGTCCACTGTAGATCTGTCTGTACCAACTTCACCTTGCAGTCTCGATCGCATGTCTACCTCTCCCGAGTCATCGAGCACCACCCTCCGTACGATCGAATTCTTCTCCATCCCACGTTCCAACGGAGACTGTGTTGTTCTCCTTCTCGTCCATCCAGGTCTTAACATCTTGGGCCGATATTTCCCGCCTCATAAAGTGAACGATCTCCTCTTGGGCGATATCTCTCGTGCCCGCCCGCCACCGTCACATACCGATATTCTCATGATGGGTATGGAGGAGCCATATAATGTAGAGGAGGTGGAGGCAATCGAGATTATGGACCTAGCTTCCTTCCTCGAGTGCGTGCTATAGACATCGCCCTGTCCATCCGTAGCGCTCACACACGCGTCCAGGTTTGCTATTCAAGCAACACACTGCTTAGAGATGATGCATCGGTTGGTGTGCTTTTACACTTCTTCTACATGACATTGATGAGACTCTTAGCTCTGGGCTGGTTCACCGCGAAGGTAAGTCATCCTCAATTGATTAGTACGAGTGTCAAACGAGCGTCCCTACAGTGCGCGCGAACGTATTCCATCTAAATGCGCACAGCGGTTTAGTCCGTATGGTCCATTTTGGAAACAGGGCTGTATCATTAGAGCAATTTGGTGTCCCATCTGCATTTGTACTTAGAGCAGATGCATTTGAGGAAGTCAAGAAACTCAAAGTCAAGGAGGCACTGTGCTACCTCGGTATGTTGATGCTGAATACTGACGTATTATACTGATAATTGACATACGTGGGAACATAGCTCCGGAGCAGACTGGCAGCATGGAGGCTCTCAACGAGGATCACAGGACGGATTTGTACTCACTGGGGATCTTATTCTGGACGCTGTTGGTCGGTAGAGGTACCATGCCATTCGAGGGCGGCCCTTTGGAGCTTTTGCATGCCATCGCACAAAAGCGGCCAATGCCCGTACATGAAGTCCGCAGAGATGTTCCACAGGTGTTAGCTCTACTCATCGATAAGGTATACGGCTTAGCTGCGGCATTCGTGCTCTTATATAGCTGACCTTGGACTGTTGGGGGATTTTTAGTTGCTCTCCAAGAACCCAGATCAACGTTATCAAAGCGCATATGGCCTAAAGGCAGATCTATTGCAATGTCAAAGGTTGCTTCTGAGAGCCGTGACTGTGGTATCTGATCAGACTATGGAAGTGAGCAAAGTCGTTGCATATATTTCGTCATTTTACTGAGACTGTATCCAGCTGATCCCTACTTTCGAAATCGCCGTCGAGGATAGGTTTATGGTGAGGATGCACTGTGTAGTATCATCGGAGGTGGCTTTAACTCATTTCGCTGAAAGGAATTCACTATCCCCAGTCCCTTGGTAGGTCATATATCTGTAAAGTCACTTTTATTATGGCTAATACCGTTTTACAGTTTGGTCGCGAGAAAGAACTTGAAACAATCAAAAACATTATTCGGCACACTTCTACGTCCTATTCAAGACACATTGCAGCGTCACGAGGCTCCATCGTCGTCGGTTCTTCAGAGAGTGGCACCAATACTGGCACCACGGACGATCACAGTGAATCTCGCTCGTCAAAAAGCGACGTTTCTCAGCACGGCCCTATGTCTCCGGGAGATGCTATGAGTCCTCGGCCCTCGGTGCGAATCTCAGAGACCAATGTAACCACTGCGGTGACTACTACTAGCACGAGCGCTTCCGGTAGTGACGGCCTAAGGCGAGTTGCCTTAGTGCCGTCTTCAAGTCGAGCGAGGACGCATGCGGTTATTGTCTTAGGTCCCCCAGGGTGAGTAACACATGGGGAGCACGTATAATTAGTGGCTGATAAAATGAATTTAGAGCGGGGAAAAGCTCCTTGATTCTTGCGAACCAGGCTCGCTGGAGATGTAAGAATTGTGCGATTAATATTAGTGTATAGTGCTGAAGACCTGTCTTTTAGCTCATGGTCTCTGGGGTCAGGCCAAATTTTCAGAGGTGGAAGCGGCCCCATTTTCCTCCTTAGTCAGTGTATATTCTTCGTGAGGAGGATTGTGCTCACACGCTATGCCAATAGCTGGCGTGTCTATCATCAGTCCTTCGACAGCTGATCGTATTCCATACGGATCTACATACCTTCGTGACTTCACTCAAGCGTCAGCTTGGCCCGCAACTTCGTAATGTACCTCTGTTGTACGAGGGCGCACCTGAGCTGCGTGACATTTTGAGTCTCTTTGATATCTCGTTAGAAGCACCACGGGAAGTACTAGACACTCATGAATTACGCGCCCGCTTCCAAAGTCTATTTCGGGGGGTGTTTTCTGTTCTAGCAGAAACACGTCTATTTGCATTATTTCTGGATGACCTACATGACGCGAGTGATTCGTACGTAGCATGATTGGTAGTGGAACGTGCACTTACCGTTTCACAGCTCTCTAGACCTCATCAATACTATTGTGAACTCGCGAACTCGAATCGTACGTTGGCTTCTCTTTCCCAGATGGGTGCTCTCTGACGGTGTTATAGCTTGTTTTTGCAACGGCTCGTTCGGACCTACCGTAAGGCCCTTTTTGTCGTGACGTTGTGCTCGTGCGGCTCATATGTTCCTGAATGTAGTGAGGCTACAAATAGGATTAGGGCAACGTTTACCAGCCGATCCACTACTTGGATTAACCTTGAGCCCTTGAATTATTTAGCAATATCCACATTGGTTTCGCGGACGCTTCGACGGCCCAAAGAGGATTGCGCCAGCTTATCGCGTCTCGTTCTAGCAGCCTCATTAGGCAATGCGTTCTCTGCACGGAACATTCTGATGACTCTGCAACGGCAGCATCAAGTGAGTCGTTACACTAAGTAGCATTGTTAGACAATTCTAATTTATCTTGTAGATTACATTTAATTGGGATCAGAATTATTGGGAGTACGTGCCTGCTGCATGCAATTTTGTGAGATTATCTATCCCGCGCTAACAATGTGAACGCAAGGTATGATATGTCTGCGATCGAGCCCAGTCTCCACGATAAACAGTTGATTGCGGACCCGAGTGACCTGACGTACCTCTGTAATCATTTTCATGAGTTACCGGAGGATGCCAGGAAGTATTTGATATGGGCGTCCTTGTTCGGACCAACGTACGTGCCTTTCTGATGCGTCGCATCAGGTCACCACATCTAAACATGCTCTCAACGTATAGCTTCAAGGTCGCCGAGGTTGCTCTTATGATGGATTGGGAAGACTCGAGTGGTAGTAGTGGCAGCGATGAAGAACCCGAAGACATGTGGAATGTTTCGAAGGCAGTTTCCACAATAAATGACAACACACTTCCGTCTAGCAGTCGTCGATCGATGCACGGTTTGCAGACTGCGATCACGGAAGGATGGCTTGTTCACCGCGCACGCGACATGTGCAGCTTTGCACACGACCGATACCGTCAAGCTGCGCAAGCAGAGGCCAATGACATGCCCGAGGAAGCGGTTGCAAAGATGTCTTTTAGAGTGCGCTCAAGATCAGAGTATATATCAATTTATACTGACTATTATGCAACGCAGATCATTCTAGCGATGTTACACGAGGCGACTCCGGACGTCTACCGCATTGCAGAACATGCTAGACGGTATGGGCGCATATTTTGTGCGAGGGGAATGCTAGGCTGACAGCCACCCAAGCTGCCTGTCACTTCTTCGCGAGCATGCCAAGCGGGATGAGCTCTTGGAGCTCTCGATAGACGCAGGTGATTCTGCCCGAACTCGCGGGGCACACGAAGTAAGTTATACCACGCAGCTGAGGGAGCCCCCCATTCTCAATCACATCGTGCAGCTGGCACTCCAGTCTTATATCAACGCACAGTCACTGCTCGACTCCTCTTCATGGGCTACAGATGCTAGCAGGACCTGCTCATTATATCTCAGGCTTGCCGAGTATGTAGTTCGTTCTTATGGGCGGCATGACGCTCACTGTTATTATACTTAGATTGTACACTTGGAAAGGTACCGAGGGTCTTCCACTTGTTTACAATCTTATCTTATACTTTTTCAAGGTGATTTTTCCATGTCAGACAGCTTAGTGGAGACATGCCTGGAGCATGCAGAAGACCCAGACAGCAAGGTTCAGATGCTGCGGCTACGATCCAAAAACCACTGGATGTGCGGGAATTACAAAGCTTCGCTGGCAGACACCCTCCTAGGTTTGCATATACTGGGGGTGGATGTACACCCTTCGCCTACTAGACGCGAAGCGGACATCATGTTCGATCAGGTCAAGAATGAGATCTTAGCTGTTGGCTTTGAGGAGATTCTCGCGATTCCGCGTGCGAGAGACACGCGAACCGACCTTGCCATCGCTCTGCTCAACGACGCAGGTGTGTTTGCTTTTATTCTGGTCTCTGAATCCGAATGAACGCTCTTTAGGACACAATGCATATTGGAGTGTAGGCGAAGGGTTTACTGATATCATCGGTCTGACGGTAAAGTACCATTTCGCTACTTTGACTCCCTAGATTGACGCGATACGGTGACAGACCGTTCAGCTGGCGCTACGGTACGTCTCATGATTATTCATCCAGGGATGCTATATTGAACCTCGCTCAGGTCGGGAATGTGCTCCGGTACGGCACTTGGATTCTTCTGGGCTCTTGGAGGTTTGAACCTATTTTGGTAATCATGAAGCGGGCATTGACGCATGCGATAGCTGCGGCCGATCGAAGAGAGCTATATCGTTTCTCCGCCGACCTCGGGAAGCTTGCACTACGAATCGCGGATCACTATGGAACATCTTATGAGAAATGGTAATAAGGATGTGATTTCCACACTTAATTCAGTGCACTCATTCATCCCTGTAGTCGCGCATTGGTGCTCTTCTCGTCAATGGTGGCTGGTTTTGACAATGTGCATATCCGCGCGAACTTGCCGCGGTTGGAAGAAGCCATGAAATATGGTCAGAGTGCTGGAGACAAGTAGGTTTCAGACAGTTTGAAATACCTACCTTGTTAACTTTTGTCTGTAGGATATTCACGAGCTACGCAAGCCTCCATCTCATTCAGACACGCCTTTGGATTTGTGATCATAGTGAGTACAGCTTTTTCACGTCGATGTTAGAAGCCAACATTGGGTTCATACAGTCAGTGAGCTTGTGGTAGCAGCAGAAGAAGTCAGCACCTCTAGCTTCCCTTGTATCAACTTGCTGACTGTTTGAGTAGTCGGTTAGTGATATTTTGCAATGGGCTCCCAGCGGCGATACTGCTATTCTAGCTCAGAGTATGTGCATACACCAGGCTTCACCCCGGTGACTAACTCTTGAGTAGGTGTCTTGAACTGCATTCGGGCAATCGGGGGATTCACGTATGCTCAATCGGCCGAAACTATATTTGATACCGACACATTCAAGGAGAGTGAGTACTTCGCCCATGGCGAGAAAACCTGGGGCCTTCTCGACATGGCCACGAGCTGGTATGCGCGAGAGTTATTATTAGCCTTTATATTTTCTTACACTTCCTACAGGTACTATTCTTATAAGGTATGTAGCTTCTGCTTAAAATGTGAGCCGTTCATGAACATACTCCATAGGTTGTCGCATTATTCTGCCTTGGGTATGCGAGTGAAGCTGCTCAGCTGGGATTTTCGGTATACGAGTCACGAGACAAACATCCGAAGTACGTAACTTGAGCAGCTGCGCCCTGTGTACGCTTTGATTCATCCTTTGTTATCGCGAAAACAGTCATCGACACACCCGATATGCACTATTCTTCCATAGTCTCGCCATGGTTCAGTGTTTGCGTAGAGCAGACAATATCCCAGAATTGCGCGGTTCATACTTCACACAGATTGAACTCAACCAATCGTATATCAGAAAGTGAGCTCTTTTTTCAGCACATTCAAGACTGACTGACTCATTGATATTCAGGTGGCTTTCACCAAGCCCGGTGAACACTAGTGCATGGGTTGCACTCGTGGTAAGTAGAAGCTTTCTTAAATCGAACTGCGAGTTTATCGTGTATGGTAGGATGCCGAGATGGCCTCGCTTACCAACAACCCGGATGCCTTCAAGCTGTACGACGTTGCCGTAAAGTATGTGTCTGTTCTGTATGACGTCGATACGCATGCTGACATTCATCCAGACTTGCGGTCAACAACGATTGGCTATTAGAAAGTGGTTGGGCAATATATCTGGTGCGTGTACGACGGATATAATTTGATGTGACGTTACTCTAACTAGAAACGACAGCAAGGAAGCCACTTCGTGCGTTGCGGCGTAGAAGGGTTAGGCAATGAACTGCAACGAAGAGGGATTGCCCGTCAGGCACAGTGGGGTGCTCGGGGAATTGTGTAAGTTATCAAATTCCGTTTGTCTCTCCAGAGCTTGAAAGGCGTATCCCAGCAATTATCTTTCATCACAGCTAGATTCGCGGCCGCATTTTGCTCTCAAGCGTCACATCTTCTCTTCCGATGTCGCAGTCCAAACGGACAGTGTTGTCATGTCCTCAAGTCCCCGAATTCCGGGAAAAGCAGAACACACTGAGGAAGATGAGATCTCGTCATTGACCGCTTCCGATCTGGCATCAATTCTGAAGTGGAGCAAGGATATATCGACCGATATCAACTTACCTATGGCGTTACAGCGGTTAACTGAAATTGCTACAGGTATACTGCTCCTCTGTAGACTTGGAAAGTAGCTCATAAATTGTTAATACAGAAAATTCGGGTAGTCAATACACTTGCGTCGTTATCGCTAGAGAAGCCGGTGATTATACTGTCGCTACTAGCATGGTTCCGCCTGAGCCATGCCAAGTACATGAGTATGTATTTGTTTAAGATATGTTGATGACGATATGACTATATTAATGTTGTCGACAGAAATCCACAGCCTATCAGAGCAATTGCCGACCCCCTTCGGAGAGCCGTCATACAATATGGTGGGTGTCATCCGACATTATGAATTACCAAGCTCACTATTTGTAGCCCTGAACACGAAGGAGCGTTTATACTATGAAGATATCTCTACTGAGCCACGTTTTTCGTCAGAAGCGCAGCATAGTCCATATAGATCGATAATTTGCTTGCCTATTTTCAGCAATCGTGGACAAACCTTTGGGGCTGTCTACATGACGGCGAAATATGCTTTCTCCCCTAACACTGTGGCAATCTTGACTCTTTTGTGCCAACAAGCCAGCATCGGTATCGCCAATGCTCTTCTGTTTCGCTCAGTGCAGGCAGGTACACGGGAGAATTTGAAGATGATCTCTGCTCAACGAGATGCGCTCGAGGCTGCAAGGAAGAGCCGCGAAGACGCGTTAAAGGCGACCAAGGTATATGACGTTGAGCAATCTACTCAAGAGTGGAGCTCAACAAATCGTATAGATCAAAAGCAACTTTCTCGCATCTATGAGCCACGAACTACGAACACCGTTTAGGTAAGTATTGACATTCAAATAAACGTCTTCTGGCTCATACTTGTGTCAACAGTTCATTTTATGGCTTACTTGATATCTTAAGCGGCACCGAACTTAATCCAAGTCAACGTGAGATCGGTGAGTGTTTATCATACGAGTAGAGTGCCACTAACTGGGTATTGAAGTGCAAACCGCCAAACAATCGTGCGAGCTTCTTCTGAAGGTGCGTTATCATGAATGTGAACGAAATCCAATTACCGACTTAAGAGCAGATCATCGACTCAATTTTGGACTATAGCAAGCTAGAAGCCTCTGGTAAATTTCTCCTTGGATTTATCGATGACACTACTGAGAGTGCTTGACAGCGTTAAAACTTGAATTCTCAGGTTTCGCAATAGAAAACATGATTGCGGTTTGTTATGTGCTCAAGTAGATAAGTTCATCGCTGACTTTCCTGTGGTATTAGGACTGTATGGAACTATTGCTTCCCATGGCTGCTAAAAAATTGGATCTTTCATACAACATAGAATCTGATGTTCCACCATGTACGAATTCTCCATCACTTGCTACTCGTGACAATGACGATCATGAACTCTGCAGGGGTTAAAGCTGATTATGCGAGAATTCGACAAGGTCTGTATTATCTATAAGTCTTCTCCTAGTGGAATCGCCATAGCTTAATCAATCAAATGCAGTACTGATGAATCTGATCGGCAATGCTGTCAAGTTCACTGCGCATGGATCTGTTCGTGTCGTATGTTCTATCGATAAGAGCGGTCAGGCAACTCCCGGGGAGGTTAATCTCAAGTTTGTGATCCAGTCAGTGTATATGTTCACAAGCTTGTGTGTTTATTTACACTGGGAATCCACAGGGACACTGGCATTGGACTAAGCTCAAGGTTAGAACT
Source organism: Fibroporia radiculosa (assembly GCF_000313525.1). Lineage (NCBI taxonomy): Eukaryota > Fungi > Basidiomycota > Agaricomycetes > Polyporales > Fibroporiaceae > Fibroporia > Fibroporia radiculosa. The sequence goes on along the minus strand of NW_012133323.1, from coordinate 63,666 downwards.
ATTATATTGATCCCTGGTCATCCGCTAATCATCGAGATCATAGCGACGTTGATCTCCTCTTTGTACCCTTCCAACAAGCAGACAATTCATCCACGAGGCGTTTTGGCGGTACGGGGCTTGGGCTATCGATTTCTCGCCAATTGGTAAAGCTTATGGGTGGCGCCATTGGCGTTCAATCCGAGCTTAGTATCGGATCGGTATTTTGGTTTACTATCCCTGTCAAGATTTACGACTCCGAAGAATCTCGCCGGGTGCGTAGCTATGTGTGCTGTAGCTTCACTGATCATCTAAAATGACAATATTCAGGCGCTCCGTGAGATAGAGAGTCTGAAATCTCGTCTTCTTAATCCGCGGCCTCTTCGAATCCTCATCAGCTCTGCTTCCAGCCCCACTCAGTCTCTTTTGAGCACTATGTTGAACGGGTTCTCTATCGTTACTGTTTCATCGATTCCGCAAGCGGACTCCTATATCCAAAATTTGCAGACTTTGGACCCGCCTCTAGATTTCATCATTCTTGATGACCAATCCGAGACTGGAGTTGACGAATTCACTCGTACTCTACAATCCCTGACACTGGGTCCTCTCAGCGAAACCAAGATCATACACCTCTTCACACCAACCACGGACAATCTGGCAGGCACGCCGATGTTGAGGAATGATGCAGGTCTTGGAATCGTTCGCATCACCAAACCTCCACGCCAAACAAGACTTCTTCAAACGCTCGCTGATTTGAAGAATCTTCCGTATATACCTAGCGTGCCAATCGCAACGGCGTCTATTATCCGAGACGAGGAAGCACTTATGCGGCGGACATTACATGGTAATATTCTTGTAGCAGAAGGTAGATTGTTCGTTCTTGCCGAGTGACAGGATGACATACTTTTCTTGTAGATAATGCTGTGGCCCAGAAGCTGCTCATTGCACAGTTGCAGCGTTATAAGCTTAATGTAATTGCGACATCGAACGGAGAAGAAGCGATAGCAGGTATGGGCAAATTATAGCACACTAATAGTAAAAGTAGTGTCTGAACGATACTTAGAGTGGGAGAAACACGAACCAGGCTTCTTCAGCGTGGCATTGTTTGATCATCGTGAGTTACCATTCCTACATATGCGTCCTTTCTGAGCTCCAGCTGCTCTCTAGACATGCCTATTTGCGATGGAGTCGAAGCTTGCAAACGGGTTCGCTTCCTAGAGAATAAGCGGAAAACTCCTGTTTATTTACCGAGTGAGTCGAACCTCTGATTGACGATGTGTTGACCCGCTTAGTTTTCGTTCAGTAATTGCTTTGAGTGCGGATTGTCAAGAATCGACCAAACAACTCTGCCTAAGTGCAGGCATGAATGAGTTTTTCAGTAAACCTCTGAAGAAAGGTCGGGCACTATCTATAATTTCATCTAGAGCCATGTGTATTGATAACAAACATCTGGATAGCTGATCTACTTGCATTGCTATCAACTTTCGGAGAACCTCAACCGAGACCAGACCCAGAGTCCGCCGCATCATGTACACTGCCATGACGTATCTATCACATTCATCTCTTAACGGACGATGCATACACGTTTCTATATCTTCGACATGTCACCATCCATATACCCGGTAATCGTACCGTAGCATGTATGACCTGAGCCTTACAGCTTGTGTTCATTTTAGACATACCCTACTTCATGTAGCGCATCCTGTTGTTATGTTGTTGTACAATAGCTAGCCTCATCCTAATTTGTGTACAGTGCCACTTGTAATAACTATGAGTTTGTCTTATATTTGTTATTAATGACTACGATTCAGACATGACAATCATTTCTACAACCGAATCATCTTGCGATTGCTCTCTGTTGAAAAGATGAGTGAATTTCTCGAAGCAGTGAACATCCAAATTATACCAGCAGAGACGTGCCAGACCGTGATCGGGTAGTGCCGCATTAAAACGCCGAGGATCGACTCGAATTTGGGCACAACCTACGGCCCATGCCACTCACTGCACAGGATTCAACTTGGACTCAAGGGTGTCCTTCGTGATATTGACAAGCGATGCCAGAACTTCCCGGTGCGATAAACAGAGTGCCTGTCCAGAGCTTTATTAATTCCACTTACGTTCCCGACTTTTTATAACTACTGTGGTTCAGAAGTTGAACGTGCTGTGAGACTCATCCGAGATGTCGCACAAGACACAAAGATTATCAAAGTAGATACCAATGAAGATTCGCTGGTGTTCTCTGGTACATCCCACACTGAATTTGTAAGTCGGCGAGACTTGAGTACTCTCGAGCATATGAGCCGAGTTTTGATTCACTGCTGCCTATCCAAGGCCGACACCATCGTCAACCGCACAGTCACCACCGTAGGAAGATACGGTAAATACAGCGAATATCCCGACAAAACTAACTCAGCTTATGATTCGCTTTTCAGGCAAAGTTTTCTATATGCAACTTGACGGGGCGGGCAGAGTGCCTGTTCTTCATTTTGGAATGACCGGAATGCTTCAGGTAGGGGAATCATGAGCACGTTTGCATCATTCAGGTGCATGAATCGATAATACAGGTGAAGGGCCAATTAGCTACTTACTACAAAGAGACACCTCGGAAGGCATCCACGGATTGGCCACCAAGGTTCATGAAGGTATGGTTCACATATCTTTAGAAGTTGAACTCGAAGATGGATCACAGACCCAGTTTATTTTGCACTTAAACGATCCGGTCTCTAACAGCATTACGGAGCTAGCTTTCTTGGATGCCCGTCGGCTTGGTCGTATCCGCCTCTGCACCTCGCCCCTGACTGAGCCCCCGATCTCTGCACTCGGATTTGACCCTATACTATCCATGCCCACCCTACAGGAATTCGCAAATGGCGTTCGAAAGCGGACATGCCCCATCAAGGCACTCCTTCTGGATCAGTCGTTCAGTGCTGGCGTGGGGAACTGGGTGGCCGGCAAGTCCATTCACTTATACTCGCATTGTCTCTTCTGTCTATTCTCACCACACCATCCCGTTGTAGATGAGATTTTATATCATGCCAGGGTGCACCCCGAGGAGCGATGTAACAATTTGTCAGACACTCAACTATCCGCTCTTCACCAACAGACCTCAGAAATATGTAGAGTAGCTGTCGAGGTCAACGCCGATGATTCGAAA
>NW_012133323.1:47023-60344 GCF_000313525.1 Fibroporia radiculosa | reverse complement strand
AACACAGCCTATAAGAATGCCTAATGCTCACTCTGGTCCGATAACTTAGGGAAAAGGCAAAAAGCAGAAACATTCATTGACCCTGGTCCGTTCCCATACTCTCCTTCTACATACGTTACCCACTACTTTAATCAGCAGGATGGCAAGCTAGCAACAATCAAGTGGGTCACAGTGGGTGGACGGACGTCGGCGTTTGTTGCCGAGCTCCAACAACTTCACTCTCAAGTTGCTCATGTAGCGAAGCCAAGCCTGCAGCTCAAAGATCCACAGGATGTCGGAGACAGCGAAAGTGACTTGACGCCTCTTGAAGATTCAGAACGAGAAATTACCCCTGCCTTGAAAAGAAGCAGACAGAAACGCAAGGTAGGACAGTTTATCATCTACACCTTCTTGACGACCATTCCTGCTGATGCATATATGCCGTTTTAAGGCCAGCAAACCAACATACCTTCCTACACACAACGATAGGCCAAAAAGGACGAAATATACACTAGATGATCCAAAAAGTCACCGTTCATCTTGAAGGACCCACTAGAATACCTATTAATGCATCTTCGCCATAACCTACAGACACAACGCCTTATTCAGGGGCAATTACACTTATTACACTATCGAGAAATCTAACATCCGACTATGCTTGCTTGAGAGATACAAATGGGCATACAAATTGCACAACATGGAAGATTTGTGAACTGATTGAAACGGGAACATTGAGACCGCTCGAAGACGAAGAGGAAACATAAACGGCCACTTCCAAATAGGGCAATCAACGATCAATCAGCGTGTTCCAGCAGCGTACTGCTGGGGATACTGCATCGGATAGTTTGCAGGATGGGCTTGTGGCTGAGCCTGGGCTTGTGCTATAGCCATTGCTTGGGCTTGAGTCATGCGTCCTGGATCCTGCTGGTTCGGGTACATAGCGGGTTGTCCATGCACCATGCCGGACGTCTGCGCCTGTACGAACGCGGCCTGAGCCTGAGCCTGAGCTTGCGCCTGCGCCTGAGCTTGAGCTTGCTGTTGTTGTTGCTGTTGAATCTGCTGCTGCTGATGTGCGTGTGGGTGAGGGAAGTTGTATGTCGGTGGTGCCATAGACCCGGGCACGGGCGCTGGGATGCCATATTGGACCGAGCCAGTGAAGTAGGGATGGGAGAGCGCTTCAGCGGCCGTGATGCGCTTAGAGGGATCAAATTGGAGGAGACGTTCGAGTAAATCAATCGCTACAGGCATCCAATGTTAGAAGATGCGAGAAGATGCGATCCTCGATGCGTACCCTGAGGGGAAGCCTTAGGTAATACTTGTTGGAAAGGTATCTTCGGGTATCGTGGATACTGTTTCAGCTGAGAAGCACTTTCCGTTTGCTGTACAGCTGAGCGTTAGTCTGAAGCAGGGACGTAGACATGCAACACGTACTCCTTCCGTCGCAATTTTACGCAGGATACGCTCGTCGGGCGTACCAATAATACGCATGATGTGTAACAGTTGATCTTGGTTGTCCCTGCCACGGAAAAGTGGTACACCGGATATCATCTCAGCAAATATGCATCCGCATGACCAAACGTCAATTGAGGTGCTGTATGTCCGAGAGCCCATCAGAACATCGGGCGCACGATACCATAGTGTAACAACCTGAATAGTGCAAATGAGACGGGAAGGTGGTTCGGAAATTATTAGACGCACCTCGTTTGAGAAAGTATTTACGGGTACACCGAATGCTCTTGCCAAACCAAAATCGCCTATCTTCAGCTCCCCTTTTCGATTTATGAGCAAATTCTGTGGTTTAAGATCCCGATGGAGTACTCTGTTCTCGTGACAAAAGGCAGTGCCCTTGAGGAGCTGATACATGAAACTTCGGACAGTGTTCGGTTCGAGTGAGCCACGATCGCCATGTACATCCATGTATTTCTTTAAATCACGGTCGGCGAACTCGAAGATGAGGACAAGTTTGGTTTCGGTGTGTATGACATCGTAAAGCCGGACAATGTTGACATGTTTGAGTTCCTTCATGAGGGAAATCTCGCGAATCGCAGTGGAAGGAGTGCCTTCCTCTGCATCGAGGTGGATTTCCTTAAGTGCCACAATTTCGTTGGTGGTCCGTGATCTTCCCTTCGGAAGATTAAGTACTCGCCATCCTCGATTAAAAAAACCTTTTATCACACACCTTGTACACTGTGGCATATGTACCCTCGCCTTCAAGTTTATAAGTGTCACGCAGCAGGACATGAAGTGATGCCATTTACCTAGCTTCTCCAACTATGATAGTATTAGCGACATAACACAAAGATCGGATGGAAATGCACTCGCCTGCACATAGTTCATGTTCTGAGGGGTTACGATACAACGCCCGTAGAATTAGTATGAGTGGATGCAACCGGGAGTTCTCGTTCACAGTAGAAGCTAGAAGTACACAGTCGCGATGGATGAGATAAAGGAGTGTTGCGGAACAGCTGCAGCGTCTTCAACGTTGGTTGATTCGACCGAAGAGGGAACTGTCTTCGAGAGAATACAATAATAGGTGTCAGGTGACCTTTGGTTACCGATCGTACTTTCCAGATCTCGAAAGTCCGACTCCAGTCCTCGGAAGTCCACGTCCACCACTTGCAATACGTACAGCATACATTCAAGGAAAGATCCGTATTATTCCACTGAAGACATGCTCGACACTGCAAAGCACTAAGTTATAATGTATATACCATGTAATTGTTGCGATTACACATGAAAACGAGACAGTGTCTAAAATGAATGAATGGAAGGGTATTTCAAGCGTGCTGCTCAATAAGATATGATGTGTGTTCATGGGTGCATCTCCCAGCCTGCTTTTGCGATGAGTCACGTTAACGACCCGCCCCAAATGCAGGGGACTGCACTTCGATTGGTCCGACGGAAGTTGCAACATCACGTCGCTGGGAATAAGTCATAGATAGATCGACACAAGGAATTGGAAGCGGGCTGGGAGTAAATACGACGGCCGACCCAATGTGTTGAGAGGTGGACAGGGGTTCAGCGTTCGCAAATTCGTACTCCGTCTCATCGCGCGGGGTAAACTGTCTTTGGATGTCCACAACAGAGGCTGCGTCTGTGAGGGGCATTCTTACCCGCACATGAGAGTCGATCGGCGTCGGCCACAGCAGCGTCTGAGTCGTTGGGACGAAGGATGGCCGTCGCCGCGACGAAGGTGGTTCAGGAACTTGTGGCGGAGGTCGGTCTGTGCGCTGTGGGACTTGTCCGCTCAGTAACTGAAGAGCTCGCACCCGCATCTGAGAACGGTTCCGTTCGTATTCCTCTTCTTCGTCGGTTGGTACCTCATTTCCATCCGTATCAATGCGAGCTGTAAACGCATTATCACAACTGCAATGAACTATTGAGTAGAATTGCATACCCCATCCGCGTCTACGATGTCTGCTCGTTGGCAAGCTTCCGCTCATAGATTGCGAAACATTTTGATGTACTCTCTCTGACCTCTCATTTCTTCGACGCTCAGCATATGTTGTGCCTAATGCAGGTTCGACACTATTGAACACAGGTCCCCCGAAGGGACCACGCGTTTGCTCGCGGCGAACTCTCGTCGCACGCCGGAATTCTCCTCGGATATCATCCCGTTGACTAGGTAGCAACCAGCTATATGGATCATCATCCTCTGAATCATCCAATGTGATGTTGTGTACCTGTTCTTCCCCATCAGCATTATAGAAACGGCGGACCCGATAGCTCGTGTCGGACGTGCGAGAAGTATTGTCTACTGGGAGTGTGTCGGCCGACTGATACAGCTGTGACATTGTCCAAGAATCTCTACCCGTAGCGTCAACCGTGGTTGACTGAACTCCAGAGGTAGCTGGTCGCGAAGAAGTTGTGAGACGAGAAGGTCGGCGACCACCAGTCGACATGCGCATCCGCGGAAGTTGAGGGGACACGCTTCTCCAACCTGATTCCACTGTGTTACTGTGGACACTAACCGGCACCCGTCCAACATTCTCGTGTCCTGTGCTCTCGAGAGGTCCCGTCCTATTTGCCTGGGCACCAGGTGGGACACTGGTGGAACGGGCACGACTGACTAGCGCATTCATGTGTTCATTGTGTTCAGCGATCAGCCTGATATCGCGTTGTAGATTGGTAGCGATTTCCATTATCCTTTGTGCAAGGTCAGGGCTAGTGCGTTCGGCCATCCTAGTAACGGTCGATGGGCCGGCTTCTCGCGCTGCAACACGCCTGCCGGTAGTGGTAAAAGAATCGGCCAAGTCTCGCTCCCGGCTCGAGCGAACGTAAGATTCTAAAACAATTGCAGCAGGCCGAGACTGCGATTGCGATTGCGTCTGTGAAGGTTCAGGTCGCGGACCGAATCGAAATGTGGAGAGCCGGGAAGGGCGAGGGTGTACGGGGAATGGGTCAAGGTTGAAAGGCTCTCCAGATTCCACTCTACGTTGCAGCTCATTGACCTCTTCTAGCGCTCTCGTGATTCCTCCATCTGGGTCGAGGCTCGGGTCTGGGGTCCCTAAACGTTCAGCATTGCTTCGAGACCGGAGTGGCGGACTGAGGTCATGCAGCGTAGCGATGGAAGTGGGGTCGTTCTGCAAGCGTTCCAGTTCTGGAGCAGAAAGAACAATGGCATAGTGGTCGGGTCCCATTTGGGATCTGGAAGTGGAGCTTACGGCCGATGTCGTCGAGTGATCCGGAGGCGCCATACGAGTCCTGACTGATTCAAGAGCGGCTCGCAGTGTGCGGACGCGAGCGAAAGTAGTCTCCAAGGCCCCTGCTGCGCGTATAAAGCTGGCCTGCGAGTCGAGAAGATTTTCCAAACCTGCGCCAAAGGAAGGTCGAGTAGCTTGGCTTGTCCTATTCTCTCTTGCCTGAGTTGTCAAAATAGAGGACAAAGCAGTGGTATCCAAACCAGTCACTACGTCTAAGAATGAAGTCTGGGAGCCAGAATTTGTAGTTTGTGAAGGAACGGATGCTTCAGCCTCGTTCGAAGTGGGTAGGTTATCAGCCATGTCTTGAACACACAAACATTGTCAGTGCAATCAGGATATATAAATGAATTGCCTCGCTGACGTGACGAAGTTCCGAAGAGCGGCCTTCCCATTGACAAGTCGTATCGACCCGTTCGTTGGAGACTCGCCAAGTAACTCCTGGTAAATCTTGAAGAGAGAGCTCGCGGAAGGTATGTCCACAACAGAAGTTACAGAACGAGAATAGAGGCAGCGGTGCTGGAGTTTCTGACGACGTTGACCATGTGTGGCTGAGTTAGCGCGACTCCGACTAGCAAAGTTGTGGCGGGAACGTGAGACGACAAACATGCGAGGTTCCAGTCCACAGAATAATTATGCAAAAATCAGACATCATTGCTATAAATTCATAGGAGGAAAACTCCAGAACGCCAGAATGAGCTGAACAAAGGACGGTCATTCACTTTCGTCCTCGTCCTCATCTTCACTGTATTCCTCTGCCTCATCGTCTATAAAACCATTCGCCATCGGTCCGTCTTCATCGTCCTCACCATCGTCGTCGTCGTCGTTTTCTTCTTCAGCTTCTTCCTCTTCCTCTTCATCACTATTATCATCAGTCTCTCCGTCTTCGCTTTCATCCTCCTCACTCCCCCCTAGCTCAACGTCCTCTACACTTCCTCCTTCATCTGCACTCTCAACTTCTACATCCATCTTCTTCGTGTCCTCATCCTCACTTTCACCTTCAACATACCGTCTTGGCTGTCGTTTATGATGCCTTTTTTTCTTACCCTTTGGCAATGGCAACGAGGCTGGTGGGCCAGATGACCTCATCTCAATCTGCGAGATGACCATGTCAAGTCGTCCACTCAGCGAGAGAAGGCTCTCCTGAAGTGCTAATCGTGTGGTGAGCGTCGCGTGCAGACCGGACAAACGCGCCACTAGATCCGGCATCTGGAGAGCACACAAAGCATGTGAACTAAAAAGGTCTGCGACACAGTGAAGAGGACGTACCGTCATAAGATGGCCGCTATGTGTAGCGAGAACTGCCCTAATCCAGTTGATGAGTGTTGTACCCCTTTGCGAGCTCGCTCCTCCTCCCCCACCCTTCATACTGGCCGCCCGCGCGCCCCGTCCTAACCGCTCCACGCACGCCGTGATTAGCGAAACAGCCAGTTGTGGGGGGAGTCTTCGGACTGTATTGCGTATTAGGGCCGCGTCCGAATGAGCAAGGCAAGTCTCGAGTAACCGCGCATCTGAAGAATGCAATGCTTGAATTAATGTGCGGGTCAGAGAGTTTGCGGGGACAGCATCAAGGCCCGCATCGCGTTTCCTTTTTTTTGTGGACGTCACGCCGGCAGGACTTGGTCCGGCTGCGTCTTCCTCGCTGGACTCGGAAGAGTGGCTTGCTGTATCTTCATTGCCATTCAGGGCGGTCAGTCGTTGACCGAGGCTAAGCTCTGCTAGATCGGCATCAAGCTCTCCGTCAACATTTTGTATTGTGAGATCGTCAAGGGATGGATTTTGGCCCAGCTCAACTCCCGACCGCACGGCCAAGGATGAGGATTCCGCATACCGTTTTGTTGGAGGTAAATTCGGATGATCTGAAATTGCCTGTTGTTGCCATGAGGTAGAAGCTGCAGGTTGTTCGCGCGGGCGTTTTGCGCGTGGCTGGTTGCCTTTTGACGGAGAGGATACCATCGCAATCCTAAGCTGTAGGGAGCGGTTTTGGTGCCGGATGGCACACTTGCAAAGAACTTGAAGATCGGTGCAGAGATTCTCTGATTCGGTTCCTGATTGGCTGGATGACCTGTGTCACGTGAAGCTATCGCTTACATAAGTTCCCCGAGTCGGATCCCGATCGCGGGAATATACACGTGTGTTTTTCGTACAATCGACCGATTTTATTTGAGAACCAATGAGGTTGAAAGGACCCGGTTGCCTTTGCGACTGAAAGTCGTTGCCCATCCGTAGTAGTTCAGTCGACGTGCTCCCTACGACCGACCACTATGGCGTCCGCCCGCGACCAGTCCATGAAGGCTTCAATGCCTGCCTACACGTCCAATCCAACGCACGAGGTTTTTACCTCGGCGTTTTTCTCATCGTCTTCGGGCTCCGCTAACTGGCTTTTCACGACCCTGGCTATCGTCTTTGCCTTGTTGGTACTAGAACAGTCGGTATATCGATATAAGAAACGCCATCTGCCTGGTGCCAATTGGACCATTCCGCTTATCGGCAAGTTCGCCGACTCCGTTAAACCTACCATGGAAGGCTACAAGAAGCAGTGGCAATCCGGTGCTTTAAGTGCTGTCAGCGTATTCAACATGTAACGTATTGTCCTGATTGTTCCTGGAAGTCGACCATTAATGTGGTGCCCACTACGCAGTTTTATCGTCATGGCGTCTACAAACGAATATGCCCGCAAGATCTTCAACTCGCCGAACCATGCCGAGCCCTGCCTTGTATATTCCGCGAAGCAGGTCCTTCTATCTGACAATTGGTGCGCAGGCAATCCTTCACCGTAGCACTTTGTAGCCTAACTTATCTATCTCTCACAGGGTCTTCTTGACGGGGAAAGTTCATGTTGAATATCGTCGGATTCTCAATACCTTGTTCACTCGCAAGGCTCTCGGGTACGTAAAGGTATTTGATCATGAGGTCATACCGGATCTAATCTCCCCACTCAATATCCTTTAGTGTCTACGTGGGTATCCAGGACGAGATCACGCGCGAGCATATCGCGAAATGGCTTGCTGAAGCAGCAAAGGATCCCTCGCCGAAGCCTATCATGATGCCTGCGCGTGATCTGAACATGGTAACTTCCCTTCGCGTTTTCTGTGGGAAGTACATTCCCGATCATGCCGCGCAAGAAATTGCGGACAAGTACTGGACAATCACCGTTGCTCTGGAACTCGTCAATTTCCCTCTCGCGCTCCCGGGCACGAAGATTTATCGAGCGATCCAAGCACGAAAGATCGCGATGCGCTGGTTGGAACACGCAGCACACGAGAGTAAGAAGGCGATGGCGGCAGGTGGTGAACCAGGGTGTATGCTCGATGAATGGGTGCATGTACTCGCGGACCCAAATCACAAGGGTCGCCGCGAGTTTAGTGACCATGAGATGGCAATGGTTGTGTTCTCGTTCCTTTTCGCCAGCCAGGACGCGATGAGCAGCGGATTGATTTATGGTTTCCAACACCTGGCAGATCATCCGGAGATTCTCGAGAAGTTGCGGGAGGAGCAAGCTCGCGTGCGTGGTGGCGACTTCCAGAAGCCGGTCACGCTTGAGATGATGGATGAAATGCCTTATCTTCGTGCCGTGGTCAAGGAGAGCATGCGTGTCAAGCCGCCCGTTACGATGGTTCCGTACAAGACGACGAAGGCGTTCCCCATCTCTAGCGACTATACCGTCCCTGTAGGTAGCATGGTGATCCCGTCCATCTACCCTTCATTACACGATGCGGAGGTTTTCCCTGAACCTGAAGCATTCCTACCGGAGCGCTGGTTGGACCCGCAAGGCAGCGCCAACCAGAATCCCAAAAACTATCTTGTATTCGGTAGCGGACCTCATAAGTGCATCGGCATCGAGTATGCTGTGATGAACATTGGGTTGGTTCTTGCGGATGCAGCTGTTCTAATGAACTGGGAACACGTTCGTACAGAGAAGAGCGACAAAGTCCAGTACGTGCCCCGACTTGAGCTTCCCGTTATTGGTACTCACACTACAAATTTCAGGATCATTGCAACTCTTTTCCCTCAGGATGGCTGCCTCATGAAGTTTACTCCTCGCGAACAGGCATCATAGAACATTTGGCCCGTTTCACTTAATTCTTCGCTCGTAGATTCATTCATTTCCACCGACGATCTTCTTATTTTGGCATTAATACCCACTTCATACAGCACTTATTCTAGAATGTAATGTCCGGTGAAAGGATGGCAGCATCAGCTGGCGGACTGTGATCAATTAATCAAAATTACGATATGACGAGGTCATTGTAACGCTGTGCAACAAGAGCTGGGTTGGTATCTATTCACTTCCGTGCTTGCTTCTGGACATCCTCCCTGAAGTCGCGTGCCCCTTCACGTACGCCCGCAGAGGTCTAACAGTGCGTCAGCGTAGGCAACTGGGAGGGTTTATCGCAAAGATTGACTTGCCTCGTTGGCTTTCTCACTTGCTTGACTGGTCGCCTTTTTTGCCTTGTCCACCTTTGGAGCTAGAAACGGTGTCATGATCTAGCAATGCGATGTTCTCGTTCAACTCACCCAAGGTCTCCTTTGTTGCCCCCGTGACTTCTTCACCCTTCTCGAGAGCCGATGCCAGACCGCGTCCAACTGATATATTCACCTGCGATGGCATGAGTATTTAATGCGTTGCTTGGGGCGCGGTGTGCGAACCTTGTGTGCGACCTCTTTGACATTTTCTGTTGCAGACTTTGCTGCGACGGGCGAGACATGAAGTGCGCGCGAGCTCGCGGCGAAAGCAGAGCTGCGAATGGCAGGGGTAATTGCAGTGCGAAAGATGGACATGATGGTCGTCGTGAAAGCTGTGGGCGATGAACGTGTGGGCTCAATGCAGGATGCGCTGCGGCTAAAATAGTCGGTGGTGGGTAGGCATGACGTCGCTGACTCTGGAGTGGAGGAGCAGGGTGTCGTCATGCCTGCTAAATGCTTCAGCCACCGTCGCGTCGCGTCTGATCACGAGACCAGAAAGTGTCCCCTCCCTAAACAAGTAATAATATGTGTCCAATTTCTTGCCTTATAAGTTACTCTTGACAGTGAGATCCTGCCCTCACGTACTCGTAGTCTGGCTGAGCACATGAGGCTTATCTGCAAGTGCTCTCGGATCTCTGCACAGTATGATCTTTCTGATACGTGATATCATTCATGTTGAGAACGCAGATGTCGGACGAGGTCGCCTACTTTCGTCTCCATCTTCACTAATTCTACCACTAGCAGGTTATTCACCAGGACTAATTCTTCGTGGCCTCGCAATGGAGTACAGGCGAGGCGGCATACTCAAGGGGCAATTTACGTGGACGGATTCTGCACGAGATTCAAGGGGGTAGCTGTTGACATGATAGATGACTGCATCTATCACGCGGTGAGATGTGGCTGAATCCCTCAGTCTCAGCTGGCCACTCAAAAACAGCCCGCTACATATCATCAGATTCTGAAATTGAGGCTGTACCGTCTTGAAATCTGATCATACCAGGTGAGTTGCGACCCCTTTCAGTCCTGCATACGACTGTATCGGCCCCGGTGTTGAGTTTGTGGGAGAAGTGAGGCCTTACCGGGTCGAACAGGCACCACATACTCCTGGTACTGAGGGCATACTCATGTTTATATCGGCCACTGGTACCTGTATATATCAGACATGGAAGTATTGGGGTGCTATTTGCAATCGCTGTTGCATAGGGACAAGGTGATTGACTTCAAATAGCCGCTTGAACAATGTTGCACAGCGGTTCTGGTCTTGGGATGTGTCATGCGCGCGATGGATGGCTGCTGACTTTTGAGGTATCTCATGTTGGGCGGCAGGACTTCCTGATCTTACTAGGAGTAATCAATATGGTCCCGACATCGTTGCAACCGCTCCCAGGCTCCATCCATCCCCTCACTGACTGTGTCGCTGCGTCTCTCTTTGCTTCGTTGTGCTAGGCTTCCGGTAGGAGGCTAGACAGTCCACTCTTTATGTTTTTGGCGGCAGTCCTAACCATTTCTCTTGTCCTTTCGTCGTGTTCAACATTTGTGTCAGGAAAGCTGCAGAACATCACTGTCGACGATACTTTGGGCGACCCTGTACTAGGTTTACAAATCACTTATTCTCCATCGGACCTGTGGAGCTATGGTCCGAATTGTACAGACTGTGCTGCCCATCCAGAGGCAGAATTGGCTTACGACGGGACATGGCATGATACCACATATAACAGTTCTCTTTCCGAATCACCTTTCAATGCATCATTAATTTTCAATGGTGAGTGGGCATAAGTATTATTGAAGCTTAGCATCTGAATCGATGGTCCTCTTCAGGCTCGGCAATCTATGTTTATTGCATCGTCTTCCACACCATAGCGGATCCTAATGCCCAGGCATATATGCGTTTTGCTATCGACGATGAGGTTGTCGGCACATTTGAACTCACTCCCTCCGGTTCGGGCCAAGTCGACTATCATTACGCCGTTTACAAGAACGAGACAATCAATCCCGGGGTGCACACATTCACGCTTATGAATGGCAGCCCGGGTGGGTCTACATCGCTTGCTCTCCTCGATTATGTTATTTACTCGTAAGGGCATCTACATTGTTATCTTTTGTTGTAGCTCAAGCCCAAATATCACTAGTATGGAAGTTGCGGACGATGTAAATGAGCCTTCAGGAGTCGAAACTTCTACTACTCTTCCAAGTGCGCCGATCGCAAACCACACGGTATGGGTGACGACTGATGGCATCAGTGCAACTACAAGCCGAACTATCATAATCGCTGTTTCCACAGTGGGCGGAGTCTTGTTATTGACTGCTATGATACTTGTCTTCCTTTGGGCACGTCGCCGCCATCGCATAGTGGAACGCGAGGGTACTGTTCGCTGGGCCAAGGACTTAACTGGCCAGGGTCCATCACTCCGGTCCTCTCGGACTTTTTTTCGAGCGCTGTTTCCAAGTACAGATAGCATACGGTCACAGTGGCAAGATCGCGAGGGCACCGTGAAAAGCAATGTCTCGACTCTTCTTGAAAAACCCCGCAACTGTGATATACCAGAGATCTTACAGGTTCAATCCCTGCAAGATTCGCCTAACATCAAAAATTTATCAGGTGAAGATCATCGCAGTACGCACATGGAGGTTAAGACTCTGCTCCCCACCCCCCCACCTCGTCTTGTGGTGAAAATTCCACAGCGTCTCCCAACTCCTGCTATTTCGGACCGCGACATCAAGGGGATGTATGCCCTCACCCAACCCGCCCCACCTCCCACTCCCGTTCTCCCTGTCAGCCGAGTCTCATGTCCCCTTAATCACGTCCCCCCTGTTCCGCCTCTGCCTCCGAATATCCGACCGCGGTCAACGGTGACATTATCCACGAGAACGCCAAGTTCGGGACCAGAGACGAGTCGGACGAGCGCGGCACTGACCTATATCAGCATTGCAACCACTCCGACGAGCGTTGTACCATCGGGCTACTTCATTCCACAACCAGAGACGCCAGACATGCCGGCGCGAGCTGACAGCGTTAAGACGATCAAAGACCGTTCGACTCGACGGCCTGGCGCGAGGAGCAGATCAAGAGCTGTGTCCACAGTAGATGGCCCTAGTGGGGGGAGGGATTACCCAGCGTTGCAGCCAGAGGTCGGTCCGGAACAGCTACCACAGCCGGCGAAGCCCTTGACCACTGAGGAGCGAGATCCTCCATCATATACACAGACCTATGTCCGACCCGAATCGCTCGCTGTCGACGATGCTATGAGCCTTTATTCGCAGCCGTGATCGACGTCTTGGAGCATTCCTTGTTTCTTGTTTAACTTTGATATGTATTTGCCATCGCCGACTGTGCTCTATTGAAAGTCCCGAGGTTGTTCGAAAATTTGTTATTATTATTTTGATTGTTGTATCTGGACTCTGGGATCTCTGGTTCATCTGTGCTCTTCTGTCGTCGCACAAGGACAAGGATGTCGTGGTGCAAGGGGTTCATGAAGTCATGATAAGCACATCAGCATCGCTCGCGCTTTGATCGCGACAGGCTAGACCACACTCTACTATGGATGCCACTAGTTCCAATCACAACCCCATGACTTCCCCCGCTGCATTGCTGGCGCTGTACCTCCAGCGTGCCTCCTTGACTTCCTAGTCACGACTATCGGGGAAAACAGGCTAGAAACGGGAGTTACAGGCCAGCGCACTAGTAAATCACACCTGTAAGCTTTGCCACGAACGACACGTGCAGGGTAGAAAGGCAAACAGATCCCAGCGCGTGAGCGATTCATAAGGAGTCGTGGTCAACTGTAAGGTACACGCCTTGATCCGCCGTTGGGTCATGCTCACACTAGAAGACTGCCGTTGTTGTCTTTTCCTCTACATACGGTGAGCAATCTCAATGATTCTCATCCGTGTCGAAGACACCCGATCTTCGTCTGGTCCTGACCTGGCCTGAGCTATCTCTGGACTCTGGTTCGATCCGGCTTGTCCCCAGACCACACAGTTTACGCCGTTCTCTCTCCGTTTACCGCGTGCTAGGCCCCGATCTCATCGAGCAAGCACCCGTACTAGTCTGATCACTGATCGGAGGATTGGGTTGGTGAGGATATCGATACTTGTTACGAATTACTGTCTCGATCATTTTCGCCTCGCTGGCCAGGCTAGTCGACAGATCACAATTGCTCTGTTACATTGTTTTT
>NW_012133323.1:0-46855 GCF_000313525.1 Fibroporia radiculosa | reverse complement strand
CCCCCCCCGGATTCTAATGTACCGCCGGTGGGCTCCAATTCCTGTGTCGAAGCGGATGGCAAAATGGCGACCCACATCGATCCTACCCACGACCTATTTTTAACAAAGCAGTCGGTGTGCAGAAATACGCTGCATTCGGATTTTGCGCCTTGGGTCCGTCGCATTTCTATTGGCCCAAAATCGGGATGCTGATGTTGCGTAGGATATCAGCTTCTCTCACACGCTGTGGTCGTAAGAAATTTTCAAGCGAACGCTCTCGCGCTCGTGCTTCTGCCCATCGACAGATCGCCTCTATTGAGCATTTTCTGCGGAAGAGCTCCATCGGTATGAGCACACCGTCATGTCTCTGATGAGTCCACAGTGTTATTTTTGTCCCATGAAGATATTTTTTCTCCGAAGTCTTGCAGACGCGGGGCTTTATGACCGTGTCTGTGTCCTCGGCATCAATCGCCACTTTGCACCATGGCCGCGTTCAGCGATTCTTCGTTATCTGCCGACTCCATACGTCAAAGAGAGCAAACCTGTTCTCTGCATCTGCCGTCCTCAACTTCATAAGTATTGTTATTATCTTCGACCACTCGTACTTGCTTCCTCAGGACACGGTCCGTACTCCGACGTCAACACGCCTTCATTCATCTGTCGTCGCTCAGTAAATGCATGCCTTGCAGGCTTCCGATATCGTATACCCAACGTGCTCGGGACACCCTGCCGTTACTTTAGTGCGAACTACGGATGGAGTCCGTCCACGTTCAGATTGTTTTAAATTGAATCGTCACATGCTCGGCGCAACACTCTGACATATTGCCAAATCCCGCAACGCATGGGTTCGAAGAATCGGAGAACCACTGCAATTTCAGGGCAATGCGTGCGAACTCGGCCTCAGCCTCACGCACGGGAGAACGCGCGATGGCTTCGTGGTGCGCCCGCTCGAGACACACCACTCGTCCGCCCAACAGCGCTACGCGAATAGATGCCGCGACTCCAGGCTGACAGGCCGGATAGCGCTGAAATTGAGTTTGTAACCTGTCATGCGCTCCCAATGCGCCCTAACGCAAGACCCTATCTAGAGCAGTTCGGCACCATGCACAGCTGCAGTTGCTAAACGCCGGAGCTCAGCTGATGCATATAAGACCACTACAAACACAGCGGTCGTAGTGGATATCCACTCTCCCCGTCGGCCATTACCTCTGCACGCCGTATCCTACACGCCCTCTATCATGACTTTCCCCAAGTTCTCATTTTCTCGGCCAGGCAAGGTTGGTGCCCGCAACTCTGATAGTAGACACTCAAGCTGACAGTCCCTCCTCCATAGCGATCGGCGACCAAGGGCGTAAATCCCGTCCTGACTGTGATCGATAACTCCTTGACACAACAGTACACGGTGAAGCTGGTGCGTGGCATGTTCCTGGATTATCTTATATATACACAGGCCCTCAATGGTGCGACTCGCAGCCTCTCTTCGTCCCCAGTACATCACAACCAACACCCCACACGTCGCATAGGGATGTGGTAAGTTGTACTCAGGTCCGTGCGTGATGTCAAATTGATGACATATTTGATTCAGGCAGAGATGTTGGACGAAGACGACTGCGCCTGGGGTTCACCTCCAAGACGAAGCAAACGTAGTAAATCAAGGTGTTGAAATGACGAGTCTGCATGTACGAACGTTACGAAGGACTTTAGCTACACTGATGTATCATACACTCCCATGTTCGACCACTGACACTTTAGCATACACATTTGTAATCATTCAATGGACTCAATAAACTCACTCTATCCAACGGATGCAGTCTGCAGAGGGCATGCGACATCCCGAACAGACAAGTTCTGATCAGTTGCGCCACCAGGGTCGCGACAGCTTGTCAGTCGGAGCATGGTGTGAGAGGCATCAAGCAAGGGTCATACACCACCTTGTTCAAAGCCTAGCTCTCTGCAGAATGTAGGGTGAGAACTTGGTCGACTTGACTTTGTTGACATCTGCCAAGGCGACGGGTCTGCATTCGTGAGCGTGATTGTAGCCAAGTCTGGCGCAGCGTAATTACCCGTTACCAAGACGCCCGAAATCAGAGCATCTATCACGCACCTGTGTCTGCCGTCCTCTCCGCCGGGGCGATAGAACTCCGGGCGGCGCAGAAGGCTGCAAACAACAGCACCTCCTAGCCCAACGTTATGAACGAGTCCAAAGCTACCTCGCTCATCCGGTCCATCAAAAAGACCTGGAGCTTGCATCGGACCAGCCCCTGGGTGTCAATTCATAAATTGAAAACCATCATGGTCACGAAGCGGATAAAGTTGTGCTTACAGCCGCGCAGTTGCACTGACAGATACGAAATGAGCACGCTCCCATTGGTTCGGGGTTCGGAAGAAGGTATACGCACTAGTAATATAGAAGTGCATGCCTAAGCCTGTAGCTCCTAAAGGATGACCCTTTGCCTCGAGTCCGCCGCTAGGATTGATAACATATTTGCCACCGTACTATGCGCCTGAATTAGCGGTCCCCTTTACTTAAAGGTGCTTGGCTCCTCACTGTATTATCCCCACGTTCAATTAGTCGTGCCGCTTGACCCGGAGCGCACAGGCCTAGTGCATCATAGGTAATTAACTGTATGAGCGTTTAGATAGAAAATTAGTCAAATAACACAAGCAGACGCACCTCATTGGTAGCAAAGCAGTCATGGAGTTCCACTACACCCACTTGGTCTCTACCTTCGCCTGGTTCAAACCCAGCGTCCAGAAAAACTTGGTCGGCGCAGTTTTTGGACATGCTAAACCCAACGATCTCCATAGCACTCTTGCTCTCAAAGGTCGAGGGGTTATCGGTCCAAAGAGCCTGAGAAACAATCTCAATGGCTTGGTTCTCTAAATGGTGTGCTCGTACGAAGCTCTCCGACGCGACTATGCAGCAAGCTGCACCATCCTGCGACCATTTGACTAAGCGATATCCAGGAATGAAATGAAGGTATACATAAATACCGATGTGGGACTGCACATGAGCTTGGTCAACTGTTTAGTGATTTGCGGAGCAGCCAGCACCTGCTCAGCCGACCATCCATTGCGAAATTGGGCATAGGGATTGTTGAGGGAGTGCTTATGGTTCTTGGAGGCTAGTGAAAAAAATCTCATCAATCTGCTGAACTCATGACATACTGATAAAGCCATCACCAATTTGGGCAAGGTGCTTTACATTTGCGCCGTATTTGTCAAAGTACTCTTGTCCAGCATTGGAAAACAGTCTTGCACTTCCGGGCCCAAAGTTAGTGCCACTTGTAAGACTTTCCTCGACTTCTTCCGTCGCGTCATCGAACGGTTTAAGCGGAGATGGCCTATCGGGAAAGTTAGTGCCGAGACTGCCGGGTGCCATTCGCTCAAATCCAAGAGCAAGGGCACATTCCGCCGCGCCATATTTCACCATGTTATTTGCATGGTATAAAGCAGCGCTTCCAGTTGAGCAGTTGTTGTTGACATTCGTGATGGGGATTCCAGTCATACCGAGATTGTACAGTGCTCTCTGAAGAAAAACTCGATTAGTATGAACGCCGTGCATGGCGACTATGCTCACCTGGCCGCTCGTAGAGTCACCATAACAGAATCCAACAAACGCCGTCTCTACATCGTCGTAGGTCAATCCTGAAAATCAATGTCAACGCACTGGTGAGATCTATATGCTAGCTGATACACACCTGCATCCAGAAGCGCCTTCGTTCCAGCTTCCAGTCCCATCTGCCATTCCGCGTATGTGACGCATAGTTAACACATTCACGGTCAACTCACGTCTTCAGTTGTTCTAGTTCTCCTTGGCTGTCATAGGTACAGAGTCAGGAATGGAATGCGAGACTGTGATATGCAGGTTTCACATACCTTAATGAATGCTGTACATCCCACCCCGACTATGAAGCTTCGTCGTGACCGAGCAGTCATAGTGGCTTGATCTAAAATTTTGGAGAGCTACCTTTAGTAGATTACACTTGGGTCAGAGGCCGAGTTGTGACTTCGCTCACTCACTGTGGCGACGATAACAGATACTATGAACAAATATATCGAGCACCTGTGATCCGGGGGTTTCGTTCTCTATCCAGTACAATGCTTAGCGTGCTCAAAGTTAGATGTGTAGACGCGTCGCCTTTCGAAGCTCTTCGTAGCAAGTGTGTACAATACAGGTCGGGTATAAGTGCAGTAAGCAGTGACAGCAAGCGCCGCCACAGCAGCCATAAGCAATTCCACTAGCGCCGTTGCGTCTGTGGTTCAAGTTCGTGTTCCCACAACTCGTCCTGGACCCTCGCCGCAGATTCCATGGCGAATCTCCCTCCAATATTCTATCATTATTTTACGCTTCCTCTACCTTATACAAGGACTTTGGCTCTTCAAGAACAACTTCATAGGATTCAGCTTGCGACTCGGCGAACCTCGGGATCCTACAAAGACATCCTCCTTCTGCTGCAACACCGCCCGGTTTACACCGCAGGGCGTAGACAACTTTCTACTTCCCCTGAGGTCCAAGTGGAGGCGGCACGGTTGCGGGGAATCGGTGCTGATTTCGTAGCGACTCAGCGCGGAGGGCAGACCACATACCATGGACCCGGCCAGATTGTTGGATATCCCCTTTTAGATCTAGCTCGCTGGTCTCCGCCTCTCGGCATTCGTCCTTATATCTGCAACATGCAACGGACGCTTGAGGCACATCTGTTAGAAAGACATGGTGTCGCACATGTGCCGAGTGATAACACGGGAGTGTTTCTAGACGAGACGACAAAAGTCGCTAGCATCGGAGTGCAAGTGAGGCACAGGTTGACGACCCACGGGTTCGCTATGAACGTTACCCGAGAGCCTCTCGCATGGTTTGCGAAGGTAGTTGCATGTGGCTTAGCGGAAGTCAGCGCCGGCTGTATCGCTGACGCCGTTAAAGTCAACGGCTCAAGGGGCAGCGCAATTACGGTCGAAGGGGAGATAGAGGGGCTGGTAGCGACCTTTGGCCAGGTGTATGGCAGAGAAATGGCTCCCCTTGATATGCACGAGCGGGATGAGTCCGTGCATGCAATCCGGACATTTGAGAAGGAGATCGAGCAAGCAGGTGACTGGGTTCGAGCACCTCTCGGATGATGCTTGCGGAAAATCGTATGTATTTCAACAGTATCCGATATATATTATCATCATGCTTATAATATTGGTCGTCTCCATCAGTTGAGTTCATCTCTTTAATTTCAATTTTATCCTGGTCGTCTTGGGCCTGCGATGGCGTATCCACGGAATGTATCCCTGCCCTCGTGGCGCAAGATCGAGACCTCTGGCATTCAACCTACGCGATGGACTGGGCATTGAACATCGATATCGCTTACTCTTACGGTAACTGATATGATGTTTCCTCCAGAAGGATATCCATCAAAGGTCAAAGCAACGGGGAGGTGGTCCGTTCTTGGTCCGCCCCACGCGGGAATACGTGCGCAGCTAGTTGGCCCAATGGTCCGAATCTCACTCTGATCGCACGCATTCCCGTGTGGTACGTGTCAGGTGAGCGGTAGGGACCGACCTTGACTTACTGCAATTGGGTGTTCCACCAGCCCTACGGAGGCTTTTTGGAGACTGGAGAGAATCTGACATCATCACCATATCAAGCCCTGGTATGTTGACTCCTGGAGACTGGCAAACTCTGTCGCCGTTTGTCCCGTTGGCTGTCGTCCGCGCTCCGGCACTTACCGGGGGTTACGATTCATCACTTGACCGGACCTCTGCAATATTCCATGTTACCTCAGGAGTTCACGGCATCACATCCTCACTTCCCGTCGAGGACGGACGCCGCGCGTCTGATCAGCGTTCCGACTCGCACAATTGACCACTCTGTCCGTATGCATGAAGTACTTATGGCCTTTTACCTTAGTCCTTTCGACGCTTCTACTTCTGTTATCTCACATCATGGGTCCCGATACAGATGATTCACCCCTGGTCAATCATTTATGGTCGTGCGCGTCCTCACATATCATCACATGTGGCTCGGCGCTCCACTTCCTCATGATTTGAAGCGTCTTTAGCATAGAGTTCATCGATGGTCACAGACCTCAGATCGGGGGATACGGATTCATGGTTATAGGTTGGAAACTCTGATAAGATCAAAAGTAAGCATGTAACACCCGTCCCAATCGAACTGAGGACAACTGCGCAGCGTTCCGTATATAGTGAATTGCCGACTAGAGGCCATTGAGCTTCGGCGACTACATCCCCAAGTATGGAATGGAATCCTACGTGGCAGTCACACCGGCATATGTCTGTTTACGCAAGGTATCTCCGATAATTTGGATCTGCAGCGGGGCATCTCAGGATCCGGGTGTGCTTTCCATTGGGACACCGATTGAGCTGGTGATGTGAACACTCGTCAGAGGCGGCCAACCCTCGGACGGCCGGACCAGAGGTATTCTGGTTGAGCATGCACTCTTGAGCCCATATGCATACCTTCCATGTGGTCGCATTGAAGCACCTTGTGACGAAATCATCCGTGGACATACCCATGCGCATGTTATCCCCTGCTCCTTGCACTATAAAGTGCACATCCGGCGCTGTGCATTCCTCACCCTCCCCTCACGGATCCTCATCATGCGGTCTGCGACGTCTCTCTTGACTTTGTTGTCCTTGACTGTCGGCGTACTCGGTGGGGCCGTCTACGATCTTGACACTTCATATGTAGGCACGGATTTCCTAGATACATGGTCATTCGAGGCTATCACCGATCCCACTGGTGGCAGAGTGTAAGTTCATGTCCGAATGCCTGAGGGAATCTGTGCTGATTTGCGCATAGAAATTATGTTGACCAAGCGACTGCGTTGGCCGACAACTTGACTTACGCGTCGGGGGACACGCTCATCATGCGATGTGATGATACGACCGTGTTGACGGCCGACGGACCTGGTAGAAACAGTGTCCGTATCAAAAGCAACGCGCAGTATACGACTCACGTTGTTGTGTATGTACTAAATTTAACACTTTGCCAAGCTATTTCTTAACTTCCATGCAGCTTTAACATCAGGCACATGCCTCAAGGCTGCGCCACTTGGCCTGCTGCCTGGGAGACCAACGATGAAGACTGGCCTACCGATGGTGAAGTCGATATAGTACGTAGATGCACGTGTTCGGATTACTCCACTCAATGCTGACCTCGGGCCGTTGGCATGTGTGCCATATGTGACTATTCCCTCGATCGCTAAAGTGAGTCCGCGAATTATCCGCCACATTGACGTCTCTGACAGATGGTTTTTCTATAGGATTGAAGGTGTGAATGACGTGTCTCCGAATACCATTTCTCTGCATGTGGGCAGCACATGTTCGATTCCCTCGTCGAACAGCGACCAAACTGGGTGAGTTGTATGCACTATGACCTAACACAGTTGATTGACTATATTCCCTCCTCGTCGCCAGCACGATAAGCGCAACAAACTGCGACGTCAACACTGACGGAAACAGCGGATGTGGAGTTCAAAACCCTACCTCGAACAGCTATGGTCCCGACTTCAACTCCGCTGGTGGGGGCTGGTATGCGATGGAGAGGACGACCTCCTACATCAACGTCTGGTTTTGGACTAGAGACGACTCGAGCGTGCCATCAGATGTGTCTTCCGCTGCAAGCTCCGTGGACACGAGTAACTGGGTATGAATCTTTCTGTGGCTGTTTGAACGTGTCTATTGACACCATATACGGGATTAGGGCACACCGGTCGCGAACTTTCCCAACACCGACTGTGACATTGGGTCCGTCTTTGGCGCGAACAACATCATTTTCGACCTAACCCTCTGTAAGCATGCCTGCGGTGATCTCATCAGCTGGTTGTTAACGTTTTACAGGTGGCGATTGGGCCGGTGTATCATCTATTTATTCTGATGCAGGATGTCCAGATACTTGCGTTGGTAGGACAATATTCTCCAACGATGCGTTCAGTTCTAGTTCTCACACTGCGATAGATTATGTCAACGAGAACCCCAGCGCATTCTCCGAGGCCTACTGGGATGTCGCAGGTGTTTACGTTTATACTTAAATGGTGTTCTGGCACTCTCTACGCGAGCCGTTGTTGGAGCAGCCTTGCATCTGCGGCATTACGGGAATGTCTGCTACCCCCTTGCTTTGGCTGAGAGAGCTAATGTACAGTTAGTCTCATTGATCGTCTTTCATCATGTATTATTATGTCTGTACAATGTGTCTGGTGTAATTCTAGTTCATGTCTAGCAATTTCCCTTCCAATCTATTCCTCGGGCGGACCCACCGCGATCCGGCACTTCTGAGAACGGTTGTGATATTTTTGGTAAGAGAGCTAATAGACAAGTGAAACGAATTCGAAGCGAGGCGTTGATCATACTAATGCGGCCACACGAAAGGTGGAGAGGAAGAACAATCGCACATAAGTAGGGTCGAAGTTAGCTGACATATGGCAGTCGCCCTAAGATATCACAGGAGATAAGGCGAGAAATCGAAGGCTGCAGTAGCGCCCAAGGCGGCTTGAGCAACGTCCTGTAACGTGCTCCAGGATGGATCATCTACTAATCCAATTTCATAGTCGCTGCCCCACTGCCAAGGAGACAAAATGAGCGCATACCCTCGAAACGCTCTAACAGCCGCAGTGGAGCACGTACGTGAGGGTCAGCATTGGGAATCACCTCCCAATACAGCCAAGGCAGGCCTGCAGCGGTGATGGTACCAGCCCACTGTTTGATGTTGGCGTTCCGCGTGTCGGATGCAAGTGGGGCGCCGGTCGGACAGTCGTTGTTTGAGGTGTTAAAGTAACACGCGCCCCTGTTGACGATGTCAAATGCGCGTAAAGTAGACATAGTTTAGCATGATGACGCTAGCATGATGAGGTATGACAGAGGCTCACCATTCCTCCATGATGAGCATCTTCCCCGCGGACTGTGCCTGGCTGACGTAGCTCTCGATGGACGACGTGTCATAGTCACCGGTGCCGTACGCATGGATGGAAATGACGTCCAGTGCGTCGCAAGAGAGGAAATCGGGCTGGACCGACTCTGCCATCCATGATTCTCCACCGGTCATGACCAATATCTACAGACGAGAGAACGCGAATGAAATTGAGACACAGAGACCCCAGAAGAGTGCGGCTTACACCGCTGTTGCCTCCGAGCTGGCCCTTGATGGTGGTGGCACGGTCACACTGCCTGAATGTGACCGACTAAGTTCGATCAAAGTAACTCTTTTAGTTCTCATTTGCTTACCATTGTTGATGATCCTCGATAAATGTCTGGCCCTATTGTATTTCTGTTAAGTATGAGGCCCGATGAAAGGCGCTACAGTATTACTGACGTCTCCAATCATGGCCTCGTTTTCAGCCTCAAAACCAAAGATATAGTCGTTCAGTTCTTTCCAAGGTTGACCAAGGGTCGTGTGGACGTGATTGACAACGTGAATGAGGCGCTGGTCGAATGCAGACTGTGCATCGCTGTCTGTGTAAAAGTCCTCGATACCATAAGCAGCTCCGTACACGTCTCCCGCTGCAAGAGCGTTATAGCTGTGCATGTCGATGAGTAGCTGTTGCAATGATTATATTCCACAAATGCGATCAGATTGAAGGTGATATACCTTGATACCATACGAATTTGCAGCGACCATAAAGTCGTCGAGCCGCTCGAGTACTGTGTCGTTATAGCAGGAGGCAACCCCGTCACAAATCTGTGTGGGTTCTAAATCAGGGAAAGGGCTTATATTGGTTCCCTAAGATCGAGAAATGTTCTATAAGATCACATTCAGGGGGAGGACGATACTTCTTGTCACCTTCTGGGTTTCAGACTGCCCGTCAAGCCAGACACGCAGAACCTTCATCCCAGCACTTTGAAGTCCCCTTGGTTGTACATATGGCATCAAAAGACGCAAATTATGTGAATTGTGTGGGACTTTACTCTAATAACGTGGTCCTGTCATCGTCGTAGAGGCCGGCAGCATAGTATAGGTTTGATCCTGCGAAAGAGTTGGCAGCTTGAGCTCCTGCCGCCCGAAAGCCGACCAGTAGGAGGGAAAAGGTGGTCAGTGTCCGAAGCATGTTCCTAGTACCAGACGTCGCGTTTGCGTCGAATCAACAACGAAGCTCTAGTTTAAATTCTGCTGGGCGAGACGTCTTATACGCTATGGGCAACAGGACATTGCCGTTCTTTCTTCTTTTGATCAGAGAATACAGAGATGATTGCACGGCCAGAAGACGCTTTCGGGAGGAAAATGACGAAAAGTGATTTTTTGACTGCGTTTGCTGTGTCGAACTGGGCCACAGCCCTCAGTGTAAAACACGGGCTGCACACGCTGGGCATTGACGCCGATCGCGAAGATCGGTCACGCGCTTTTGCGCGCCACACTCGCGTCGCATCGCGCGACGCGGTGAGAATCGACGACACTCAGCCTGCAACTCCCACCTCGTCCCTCACCACAACTTCAACGCCCATCCAACGCCCGCACACATGCGTCTCCTCATCCTCGGTGGGACCGGACCTAGCGGGATCAAACTCATCGAGGAGGCTCTCGCATCGTCGCACACTGTCGTCGTATATGCCCGTTCGCCTGGGAAGCTCCCTCCGTCCATCACCGACAGCGTATCCGTGACTGTCCTTGAAGGACAGCTTACCGATGCTGATGCACTGACAAAAGCAATAGAGGGTGTGGACGCCGTGCTCTCTGCACTGGGACCGGGCGCGTCTCACCCCAGCAACACTCCCCTCGCCCACGCATACTCCCTCGTCATCGATATCATGAAGAAACACGGCGTCCGCCGCCTCATCGCGCTCGGAACGGCGAGCATCAAGGACGAACACGACAAGTTCAGCGTGACGTTCGCCGCTCTCGTCAGCGGCATCATGATCTTTGCGCATTCCGCATACAACGACATTGTCGCGATCGGTGACACGATCAGGTCGCAGGGCGAGGACCTGGAGTGGACGATCGTCAGAGTGCCTCTGCTCAACAATCATGGCACTAGGGAAGTG
Organism: Fibroporia radiculosa; assembly: GCF_000313525.1. Lineage (NCBI taxonomy): Eukaryota > Fungi > Basidiomycota > Agaricomycetes > Polyporales > Fibroporiaceae > Fibroporia > Fibroporia radiculosa. The sequence goes on along the minus strand of NW_012133323.1, from coordinate 35,899 downwards.
GTCGCTGGATATGTGGGTGACGGGAAGACGAAGACGACCCTGTCTAGAACCGCTTTTGCGGTCTTCATCATCGGAGAGCTCGAGAAGAACGAGTGGGGCAAGAAAGCGCCCCTCATATGTTCTCCTTGATTCTGTGCGCTTTCGTTCATACCACATTTTTTACATTCAGATTAGCTCTCCTCGATCCTGTATGCTTTCGTCCATACCCAGTTTCATACATTCCGACTATGTACATTAGCCAGTGACGGACCTTTGGACTTGGTGGAGTCATTTGTATTGATATGACAAACATGATGTAGTCTTACTTTTGTACACCACCCTCTACTAGTTTGATGTTGCCAACTAAGTTTTTTTATTGGGAGAGCTCTATTGGAACGCTACAACATAGTGTCGATCGACCGGACAGATATACACATACACCAAAACAATTACACCAGCCAAAAGGGTATGAGCTGGCGGGACAATAGCACTAGTAACACAAATAATCCATCCGAAAGTCAGTCGAAGCCGGTCTAGCAATACAGTTATCTGAGCAGCCCGATAAGTGAGGATAAACAAGGCAAAGAGCGGGGAGGTTTCCAACAACACAAATGATAGTTTTGTACGGTGCACACATGGGCCCCAGAAAGTCAGACAATGTCTTCCATGGAGTCGCGGCGCACCGGTGAGGGGACGTCGGGAGTGAGTCGCGCGAGAGCAGCCGTGTCATGGACAGGAGGTGGAGAAGCGGGAAGCACGAACGACTCGTATTTCTCGTCCGCAAACTTCGGTGAGCATGGCGACGGGATAAATGTGCTCGAGCCGGCCGAACGCTGCGAAGGAGAGTAGGGTGCCAACTTGCGATCGTCGATGGGAGTGTCCTCGAGTGAGATAGACGTCGACAGCCTGTCGGAGAATGAAGTATCCGAGTCTCGCCTCTTGCGCGGTGAGAACGTGGGGATGGTGATCCGACCGAGAGCACTGGGCGTAGGTTTTGAGCCGCCCGCATACCTATCAAGACAATGATGGGTCAACAACAAAATCCGCCGAAAGGATATAAACAACAATACATACCCAAATGAGCCGGTGGCACCAGAACCAGAGCGAGACAAGAAGCTGGTGGAAATGCCAATCCGCTTCGCAACGGATGTAATTGCGGACTGATAGTGCCTTCTTGCCTCCTCGGCGCAGCCGAAGAAAGCGAAGAAGACGAAAGTGCAGGAAATGATATCCCAAATATTAAAGAGGATTGCACTGCGCATTTGAGGGACGTTCCACCACAAAATAGCCGGGTATTGGTCGACGCGAGAGAAGTCATAGTGCAGATTGCCCAAACCGTACCAGACGTACAGCGGGTTCCTGGCATTGGACGCCATAACCCACGCGCCCAAAGGAAGAGTGCACAACATCTCGATAGAAGCGAGTCCCATCAGACGAAGGTATCGGTTATATGTCAGATTCTTGTTGGAAGACATGAGTTCCGCAAGATGTTTGCGTCTCTTGTAGAATGCGTAGAGTGTCATGGCTAAATCCATGAATAAGCATTGTGCTAAAGGAAAGCAACACAACCAACGTACAGCAATACGTCATCGAGATGAGACCAATTACAACCGGCCATGCCGTGTATAGGAAATACGACAGGATAGTGTTGGGGAACTCGGGAGCGCATCCATAACCTTCATAGATGTCGAAGCGGTGCCCTTGAATAAACCAGACTGCCAAAAGAATATCAACACCGAGCTGATAAAAAGCCCGTCTTGGAAATACTCACATAGCGCAACCACTACAATGGATGGGATAATCCCAATTGCCAGATCGACAGCTATGATGCGTCGCCGATCTGCTTGGTTGGACACGGCAGATACGCTCGCAATCTTGTAGAGACGACGGTTGATGATGAGCGAAGCAGTACATACTCCAATACTCGAAGCCAAGCGCCATCGAGAAGCTACAATATGGACAATGAGACACATAACTATTTGGAAATACGGACAACATACTGATGTCACACCAAACCGGAGCCCAGTTGATGACGTTGTCCCTCCAGATGATCATGTTGATGAATTGAATGAGGCATTGTGAGCCGCTCCAAAAGATGTACACAATACACCCCACATTCCACGCTATGAGCTTCGTAAACATCATCGAGAGGAAAAGCTACAGGTAATGGGGCGTACCTTCCAAATGCCAATACAGCGGAACACCTACAAAGACGCAGCCGATAAAGGAAAAGGCAGTTGCAACAGCAATGGGAGTAGTCCACGGTTCAGACATATCGGCCTCGGGGGGATTGGAAGGGAATAGGGATGATGAAGACCGCAGAACTATCCACAAGGCTGCGTTGATCGGTGGGCGAGCAATTGCTGGGCTCCCGATGCAGCCATCGCAGGCCACAGATATAGACAAACTGGCAACTTCTCCCCTTGTGCACAAATGCGGACGTTAGTTTAATCCTGCGCACGCTTAGGGCGAATTCTGGCGAATCCTCTCACACCTGTCACCTTGTCCTTTGAATTGCAGCATCCATGACCAACGCTTCGCTGAACTTTCTCGCGCTGTCAAGCTCTGTGATTGGCCATAACGGGCGTCAGCTAAACATGCAAGCCGAACACACGGTAGCGCCTGACGGAGATATACGCTTGACAAACTGCCGCCCATTCCTATATCGAGTCGTTAGTTTGTGCGTGCTCCAAAAGAGGGTGCTCGCGGCTTGTGGGCCGTATGGCACTCTGGTCAGGGAAGACAATGTCCGAATGAATCCATAAGACTAGCCCTTTTTCGCGTAGGACCAGTCCCACGTAGCCCGACGCAGGAGCGGGAAGATGTGTTGTTTTGCCCGGCTATCGTTAGCTCAAGGGCTTACAGAACACAAGGAGCATGGTACTGAGCGTTTATGGGTGAACGCGGCCGAGATGATGCCCGCAAGGACATTGCGGCGTCCTCAACGTACATGCGCGAATATGTGAGCTGATCTGAGTTGGTCGTAAGTAGCTAGCATAAAGTTAGAGATGGATTGTACGCACCTGCGAGAGCCCAGCGAGCTAAAATGCTGTGAAATCATAAATTCGGCAGAATCCTCAATCACTGCTAGAACCTGTTCAACGAGAGATGTTTGTCTGGATAACTTTGAGAGTCTCAAAACTTGGACAAAGCTGCGTTGACGCTGCATAACGGGGCGCAAAACCTGAGGAGTAGGTACATAGAGGAAAGACTAAATGCTGGTTCAGGTCGCAGCTTCCCCAATCGAGAACGGGCGTCTGTTCAAAGAAGTTCCGCCTGCACGTGATTGGTGGACACGCGCGTCATTGGATCCATGTCGTTGTCACTCGACGCGACGCGGCGATGTCAACTCGGAATGCCTGTCTACCGCTCTTGCTTCCGCCCTCCACGACTGTCTTTGCAGAACGTCGCGTCTCGGTTTTGAATCAAAAACACACGGCGCAGGGGCGAGATCCGAATTGGTCGTCTGCTCGAACTCAGCGCAACCGCACCGGCTACACGTTGTTCTCTCCTTATATGCTGCCACACTGTCTTCGCTAGGCATCATCCGCAATGGCCTCTGCCCCTGTATCCGCAGGACCTTCTCGCTCGTCCCCTCAGCGCCAGTTCATCGACACGAGCCCTTCAACACCAGATACAAACGCTGATATCGAAAGTGACTTTGAAGACGAGTACACCCCTAGCGACGGCTCAGAGAGCGATTATGAATCAGCGATGAAGGATCAGGCTCTGAACGAGAAAGATTTCAAGGGAAAAACCGTCCCGCGTCCCCATGCACGTACATCGTCGAGCGACACGCGCATTCGCGACGGATCCAAGCCGTGGACAGACCTCGACCTATCTATTATTGTCGCGTGCGTGTCTCCTATTGGCAACTGGCTTACGGGAGGAGACCATGTCAAGAATCTCTTTCTCGTTATTCTCTTAATCTTTTATCTGCATCAGCTCGTCGAAGGTGTGTGCACTTTGCTTTTTACCATCTCATCGTATGCCACTGGGCGCCGGGCAAACGTCTCGAGCCTCAAAGTCATAGAGTCACATGTCCAGTGGTGTGGGTATATGCTCGTAAATCTATCGCCATTTTTGCTATCTCTTCCCCTGCTGCATAAGAATCTTCTTATCGGGCCGTTCCAAACATTCTTGTTTCTTATGCAACGACGGCGTTCACCATGCGCTCTATTTTCAACAGAGTTTCTCCTGACTTGGACTTCTCTTTCGACTAGTCTCACACTGGAAAGGGATGCCATGCCATGTCGTTCGCTATAGACTTACGCCTCCAGCCAGGGAGTGCATCAGCCGTGGGAGAACGTACTGTTGTGTAGACGCTTTCCAGTCTGATTTTTCTGCGACATTTATTGCCGTTGGTCGTATTGATCTGTCTTCTTGCGACATATCTGACGATTATTCATAGTTCCTTGGGGCCTGTATCAAGCCTCCAGACCCCGTAAGCCGGTCATTCCTCATTCAAGTCTACCCGCGAATCGCGCTGTGGCGCTGGCAGCCACCGAGCTCCGGCAGCAAGAGCTATTTTTACTTCTGCTGACCATTGTGTCACCATTGATAGGCGCTCTCTTCCTTCAGTACATGTTGGATACTCTAGGCGGCGCAGAATCGCTCTCCTGGTTCAGCACAACTCTCTTTGTGCTCGCAACTGGCATCAGACCATGGTCGCACCTTATCTCTCGCGTCCGAGCTCGCACCACTACACTTCATGATGCGATACATTATCCTCCTACTGCAGAGGCGAAGCGCACAGACGAGGAGCTTGCCAAAGTGACCAAGCGCTTGCTTGCTCTCGAGGAAGAGATGAAAGAGCTTCGCGAACGTGCAGCACATGGGGCACGTCTGCAGGTCGTCTGTGACGACCTGAGCGAAGCTCTTGGCAATCTTGAGAGAGGCACAAAACGCAACGAGCGCAAGGCAGATTCGGCTCGAGTTGCATTCACGAGTAGGCTTGCCGCTCTGGAGAAAGGACTTGTGCAGCTAGACCAGAATCGGAGACTTGATATGGATGCTCTCAAGACGGCGCACGCATACAGCCCACCGGTCTACCTCGTTGTGTACAAACGACTGAGAAGCTATGTCGCGCCGTTTGCGACTGGCCTGTTACGCCTCCCCATGGTGATTTGGACGCTCGGCTCACTGGACGTGGATGCGAAAAGACCCGACAAGTATGGCGGCAATGGCAGTGATGCTGGTGTCGTCCGGAATGGCATCCTCAAAAATGCCAGTGTTAACGGGAATGTCTCGTTGGTTCGTACACCAAGCGGACAACATTCGGGGTCTCCGCATCTGCCGACCATTCAAGAAGTGCGCTCTGATGTAGAAGCTGACGTGGAAGCGGATTCCGACGGCACATATGTCTCGGAGAAGGAGAAGGGAGAGCCGCTGTCACCTGCCATAAATCCCAAAGAAAGGCTCGTAAAGAGGGTCCGGAGCAGGAGCAGGAGCAGGAGTGGGGGCAGCGGAAGCACAAGAAGCTCAATGGGCCGTATGCGCAGAATGCCTTCATTTCACGAGTGGGCTTTCGAGTTGGCACAGAGTATAGTGCTATGGCCATACCACGCGAGCGTCCGCATTCTGGTCGCGATTGCGCCACCAGTACACCGGATTCTGAAGAGTTTTCGTGCCTGATTTATGGTTCTGAGTTTGTCTGCTTTATCCCCATGTTCCGTCGTATTATTGCCGCACATTGGCCGCATTGCGTTTACCCTTCGAACGCTTACTCCCTGCTTTCTTGTACGGACCGTCTGGCACGTTCACTGTGTACTCTGTTGTGTAGCTGTAGCCCGTATGTATATTACCAGCGTTCCCAGTGGACGGTATGTATACATATACACGTACGTATTGATATACATAACTGTGCCGTCCTGAGGCGGAGAGGGTCGAGCTGCGCTATCAATATCATGATGGACGCTGTGGTAGTTGTGGGTAAACTTGTGCGTCTTGCCCACATTCAGACTAGCGATGCGGGGCCGTCTTCCATATTAGACAGGCGGTTTGCCATTTGAGGCGACCCGATGATCTGATCGGCCAGATCTCCGGACAGTGACTCGTTACTTTGGCGCTTTTCGACTGTCTTCATCCTGACTCCAGTGGCATGTCCGTGATGCAAATGTGCCATGCAGTTGGCCGAGCCGTGATGCGCTCACGGCAGAGTATGTTTAAAAGCTAACAACTTCTTGGTCACCAGTGTCTCCCTCCCTTGAACCCGTTCACCACTGCCGAAGCGAGAATGACATCTACTCCCCCTCTTCCCGTGCTCATTGTAAGCCGAACCCCCCACGCTATGGCTGATGTTACTGACCCTAGACCAGGTAGGAGCAGGCACGTCGGGCCTCACGCTGGCCCTGACTCTCGCGCAGAATGCAATTAAAGTCCGGGTCATCGAGATGGACGAGAACCACCATGTCGGCCAACGCGGGGCTGGGATCCAGGTGATCGCGCATCTCGACTACTACTCGGACTCTGTGTGCTTATAGCGATGTTTGCAGCCCAGGACACTCGAGGCGTACAACTTCCTGGGCATTTTGCCCGATATCTATGCGCGCGGAATCCCGCTCATGCCGATGCGCGCGTACAGGCTCCCCGGGGGAGTCGAGCCCCTCGAGACATTCGATATAGTGCCGATAGAGGAGCCGACGCCGTCAGCCCCGTTTGTGAGTGGTGTTGCTCGTGTGGAGCGCCTTGCGTGTTGACCCCACGATACGTCTGTAAAGATCAATCCATTCCTGCTCGGGCAGCCCGCGGCGGAGGAGATCATGCGCACTCATCTGGATAAGTATGGTTGCCACGTGGAGCTCGGCACCGAATTGCGCACCCTGGAGCAGCATGATGACCACGTAACCGCTCGTATCGTGAAGAGAGCAGGGCAGAAGGAGGTCGAAGAGACGGTCGAATGCCGCTGGCTCGTCGGAGCCGATGGTGCAAAAAGTGGTTGGATATCTCATTCTATTCAGGTCGCATGGGACGCTGACATTGGGACTGCACGATTTAGGTATAGTCCGGAAACAGATGGGCGCAACGTTTCTGGGCGAAACAATACCGCAGAAGACATTGGTTGGCCTGATCGAGGTGAAGAACCTCACCGCAGAGGCAAGCCATTATATCGCGCATGTTTACATCCGCACGCTCATTGTTGTGATAGTATTGGCATTTTTGGCGAGATGCCCCCTCCACGATGTAAGCTACCTGAATTGCTGCGATGCTAGCAAAGCTTTACTGTGGCTATACAGAATGATGCTTAGACCTACTGAACTGGAGGGCACATTTGCTTTCTCACTGGGAGGAAGCCATGATCGCTCACAAATCCTGTCTGACGATGATGCGTTGGCCAAAGCTCTACGTGAAGCAACACAACGAAGCGACATAGAGTTTGGTAAGATAACGTGGAAGTCTCACTACGTGTACGTGCATCGCATTGCACCGTATCAAAACGTATTTAAACTAATTTTGATTGATAGAGCCAATGTTCGAATGGTGAACAAATTTGGAGAGGGACGTGTTTTCGTCGTAGGAGGTGAGCTGTTGGCGCGGACACAGAGAATGAGTCTGCTGACCATGTCTTGCCAGACGCTGCCCATGTGCACAGTCCGGCTGGCGGGCAGGGATTGAACTCTGGGGTGCAAGATTCTGTACGTCGCACCGTCTTCGTTTGAGCCACGCTAAACAGACTCTATCTCAGTTTAATCTAGGCTGGAAAATCGCACTCGTCGAGAAGGGGCTTGCCGCTCCGTCACTCTTGGCCACCTATTCTGAGGAACGTATCCCCGTGATCCGCCACATGCTCGGGGAGACCACGAGGATCTACAACAGAACTCTGAATCCTGCTCGCGAGAACGACAGTCCGAACATGGGCTGGAAATCGCGCGTACACTTGAAGCAGCTCGGAATAAACTGCCGCTGGAGCTCCATCGTCGTGGATGAGCGCCACTCATCTACGTCTGAAGAGGAGCGTGAACCCCTGGACGCTTATAGCGGGGATGGGATTCTCAGGGCGGGAGATAGGGCCCCCGATGCTCCCGGACTGGTGGGCGCGAGTGCGAGCACTAACGCGGAGACCACTTCCCTATTTCGCGTGTTCAAGCCTTCTCATCATACCGTGCTCCTCTTCTCTGCGGAGCCTACAAAAGTCGCGCCGGCCCTCGATGCGCTGAAGGGATATCCTGAGGAGGTGATTTGTACAATGGTCATCTATCCTAAGGACGCCACAGCGGTCGACGGTGCGGAGCAAAATTTTATGGATCGAGACGGGCATGCATTTGCAGGATACGGGGTCTCCGCGGATGAAACGATAATCGTCGTCGTCAGGCCTGACGGGGTCGTTGGTTGCGTTGTGCGCGGGGTGGAGGGTTTGAAGACGTATTTCCGAGGAGTCTTCTCAGCAATAGCTTGAGCCTAGGAGTGTGCTAGAATGGTCCGATACACACATGTATTTATAATGGCTATGTGATGGACTCGTTCATGATTATACTGGCCAATCAGTCTGAATGATACAGCCCGGATATGTATAGTCATAGAGGTGTCGGACGTGCTCTACTAGTACACACTCTTCGGAAGTCTTCGGCGCCGGATATATCCGAAAGTCGGCCGCAAATGACGAGATAAGATGGCCGAAACTGATGTCGATTACGATAATCTATTGGGCCGGCGTCGGTGATGCCAGAATTTGAGTTGAAAGAGTCAGCATCGTCCATGACTGAGTCTCCTCCTCGACACTAACGCGGGTCGTTTTGTCGCAAAATAGTCTGGACTAGGTCTGCTCCACCTACCTCTCCGAAGCGATTGATCGGACGTCTCGTCTCGCGCGTCCCGTGGCCTGGAGCCTGGAGATGGCCATGGTCAAATCTACCCTTACGCTCACTGCTCAGGGATCCTGGGCTGCGATGAGACTCTGTGAAGCTCAACGTATATTGTGAATGCAAGTATTGAGCTCCAGTGTTATGCACAAAGCGTAGGTTCAGCGGGCTGGTTTTTTGCATCCGCGCAATGACAATCAGCGTGTTTGAAGAACACCAGCTGCGTAGTGCCGGCAGAGTTCCAACAGGCGTCGTTCACATCCGAGCCGTATACGCGTCTGGTCGGCTGCTGCAAACTCGTATGCTTCTCCTTGATATGATCCTAGTAACTGGACTGTCACCGCGCGCTGAACCCTGGCATATTTATGGCCGCCCTTGCCATGCCCAATTAGAACATCTTATAAGCGGGGGAGTATGAGAACTGCCCTCCACCACGCAACTCATAGGTATCTACACACAAAAATGACGTCTACATCGTCTTCACCGGTTTTAATCGTAGGTCTCGTTTACAGTATATCCTTCTACCGTTTTAACATCTGCGGAACAGGCCGGGTCAGGCCCATGCGGCCTCGCACTGGCACTGACTCTCGCAAAGAATGGAGTCAAAGTGCGAGTTATTGAGAAGGACTCAGAATTCCACCTTGGGCAGCGTGGGGCTGGGATTCAGGTAGTTTTCACTGGTAGATTCTACTTCAAGACGCACCACTGACGTCGACACTCTTCCTAGCCTAGGACTCTCGAGGTCTACAATCTCCTAGGCGTGTTACCCGACGTCTATGCTCGAGGGTTGTCTGGGAGGAAGATGTGCTTTTATAAGCTCCCTGGAGGCGTTGAGCCTCTCAAGAAGTTCTACATGTATCCGCCAGAGGAACCTACTCCTTCCGTACCATTCGTAAGCTAGTGTACCCTTGCGTTTTTGTGGGCTGACGATCGATCGTTGCGTTCATATTTGAAGATCAATCTGTGGGGGCTCGGGCAGTTTCTGGCCGAGGAGATCCTACGCACCCATTTGAAGAGATACGGATGTGAAGTTGAGCTCAGCACTGAGCTGATGAGCTTTGAACAGCACGACGATCACGTCACTGCTCATATCGTGAAGAGAACAGGACAAGAAGAGATACAGGAGACTGTAACATGTCATTGGCTCGTAGGAGCTGATGGGGCCAAAGGTGATGATTTTCGCGTTTCCATACGACCTGCGCGTGATGAGAGGACCTGCCACAGGTATTGTCAGGAAGCAATTGGGTTACACATTTCAGGGTGAAACACTGTCGCGGCAGCTTGTGTTCGGTGAGATCGAGATGAAGGGCCTCAGCCCAGATGTGAGTGGCTGAATTCTAGCATCACGTCTCAGGGCTTACAAGGGGATGGTAGGTCTACCACTTTTGGGGAGACATGTCCACAATCTTGTAGGTCAAGCTTTCATACTAGAAATTCCAGTCAATGACCAGATTTTCGAAGTGTGATGCTGCGTTGTGTCGAGACGAAAGATCTATCCAGCTTCATAATAGGAGGAAATGTGGACTATGAGCGAATCTTCACCGATTACGATGCACTCATTCAATGCATGCGGGACGGGACGCATAGGAACGACATCGAGTTTGGGAAGATAGTATGGAAATCGGATTGGAGGTCCGCTCACGCTATTCCTCACAGTCTTCCGCTCAATCTCATGATATCCTAGGGCCAACGTCCGCATGGTAGACAAGTTTGGTGAAGGACGTGTTTTCCTCGCAGGAGGTATGTGCTTGACTCCCTCAACTCTGTTGCGCCCTGACTCACCTGAACAGATGCTGCCCATATCCACAGTTTCACTGGAGGACAGGGAATGAACAGCAGCGTGCAAGATGCAGTATGTCATACTTGCTGTAGTTTGCAGCTTCTTCTGACCTTCGGCTCTCAGTTCAACCTCGGCTGGAAGCTTGCCCTCGTCGAGAAGGGGCTTGCTTCTGCGTCTCTCCTCTCCACATATACAGAGGAACGCGTCCCTGTGATTCGTCACATGCTCGGCGAGACGACAAAATTGTACCACAATACAATGTCAGCAACTCACGAGGCTAAGGGAGCGGAAGATGCATGGACGCGGGGGTCTCAATTGAAGCAGCTCGGTGTGAATTACCGTTGGAGCTCCATCATTGTGGATGAACGCAATCCTCACAAGACTGGAGAAGACTGCGAGCCGCTGGATGCTTATGGTGTGGACGGAGGCACCGGGCTCAGAGCCGGAGATAGAGCTCCCGATGCTCCTAGTCTGGTGCCCGTGAATGCAGGCGCCGACGCCAAGTTGACCTCTCTTTTCCGCACGTTCGGATCGACTTACCACACCATCCTCTTCTTTACTCCTGATCCCTTGAACATTGTGCTTGCGCTGGAGTCACTGAAGGCCTACCCTGCGGAATTGATCCTCTCGGCGATCGTGTATCCCAAGGGCACATGCAACACCTTGGACGTGGATGGTGTGGATAAATGCTTTGTTGACGGGCGGGCCCATGCCTCAACAGCTTATGGTATATCGGCGCTGGAGACAATGATTGTTATTGTTAGACCTGACGGTGTTATTGGCGGAATTGTGCGTGGGGCGGATGGTGTGAACAAATACTTCCGAGGTATTTTCTCAACGATCGATTGAGGCAGCCATCGTCTCGACGCTTTGTAGGGGCACTTAGTTGCCAGCATTAAAATCTTGAACTCTGTACTACTTACTGATCTCTTCCTTCGCAACACCCTCCACTCTTAGACTCGTGTGTAGCGACTTAAATTTCACCGCGATCATCCCCTCTAAACTCTATTGAAACGCGGCCGAACTTCAAGCCTCGTCTTCCGCAATCGAATTCTCAGCAATGCATTGCGAGCGCGAGGCAGCCAAACACTCTGCCCCCGAATTCGACGAGACGACGGAACTCTACGAAAGTGTGCAGTACATCGTGAGTACATCTTCGTTTTCAAAATAGTTCAGCCACGTACCAGAGTAGCAGAAGATAGCAATTTTCTCTCCGTGTTGCGACTCGACTTTCGCCCTGTGATCATGAATTTCTCACCACCATCAACACCGGAAAGTCTCCGTCGCTACGCTGGTCGACCATCTCATCTTAGATGGATCATCTCAAGCCACAGATATCGCTGCACTTCACCACATAGCCAAGCACCTCGAGCACTCACATACCCCATCGGTCATCCTTAGCACTGCCTCGGAACACCCGATCAGTGAGCTGCCTTTCTGGCCCCAACGTCGACGTTTGGACAAGGATGAGCATGGACAATGCTCCTCAGCGACCCCTTTGGATCCCACATCCCCCTGCGGTGGCGAATCCGCTCTCGGCGCGATGCGTCTCGGGGGCGTTCCTCCGACAGCGGGGCTCCGTCGCATCTCTTGTGGATGCATCGGCGCGCTTGCTGAAAATACACGACGGCAAGGGCTTTGTGCAACGTGATGATCCGAAAATCGTCGGTAGCGAAGATGTCAGCGAACGAGATGGACCAGATGAGCCTAACCAAGGACGAGCAGGTGTGCTTCCACTGCAAGGTGAGCGACCTCCACCTCCTTAGCGTGAAGAACCGTGAAGATGGGCGCTGAACATGCTGAGGCATATGGTGAGCACCTCGGATTATCACTGTGTTGCTGCTGGCCTCCATTCAACTGACCACCATTGACAGTTTGCTTCGCGAAAGCACGCATGTGGGCACCCTGTCTCCATTAGCGTTGAATCAGGTGAAGGGCCTGGAAAGCTTCATGCTATTTCTGCTCAGCTTCTACTGGATCTACATGCACTCGCTCTTCCCTATCGTGCAGAAGTGGACCTTCATGGAGGACTTCTGCAGCGGGTGCGTCTGCATTCATCGCGCATCGATTTATCGATTTTGGACTATACTGACCCATTTTGTACTGGTCCAGGGGCAGACTGTGTGTCAATTCCCCGTATCGGAGGCTTCAAGTGGCGCGTCGCCCAGCCCGTTGAGTCATAGACGACAAACTAAGTGTCGCGAGGTGGGCATCGGGGCCATGGCCAGGGCGTGGCTGTAGACTAGACCTCAAACTGCACAAGAGAGCAAAAAAAATGGAGCAACTTCGAACGGGTGCTGTTCAAACTTCAATGCAACGGAGCGGCGGTGCATCTGGTATGGTCGTGCTGTCATGGTTAAGTATGTCTTGAGGTATACTCCTTTCGTTATGCGTGGCACTGACGGTCGCCCTGTGACCGTGTTCGAGCATAACTTTGATATAGAGTAATGTGAGTGCTTCTGATCAGATTTGTTCATGTGTGCACATCTAGCGTTGGGGGGCAGTCTGAGGCCTGAAGCTGAGGCCTGAGGAGTCGGACCTCTGGTTGCCTCATCTGTCTTCCCCGCTTTGAAACTGACAATGCAGAGCCCAATTCAATGTCATCAGTATTGTCGTGTTGAGCATGTCAACATTGTGCGCTAAGCACCCAGCATGTAGTCATCCATCTTGCATGGTCAGCATTCTCTTACCCGGGCTTGAGGCTTGAGGCTTGAGGCTGGCCCATATTTACTGTACTGCCATTTATTATTGAGGTGTCAGTGGACAATGTTCATATGGCTGCGGGGCACCAAGGCCGACGCCCCAACTGAAAGAGTGGCGGTTGAAGGTGCCCATCATTGTACTTAACCCCAGACAGTTGACATGCCACAATGAACACCTTGAAACCCCATAACGGAGCGCGGATACAAGTATTTGGTGCTGTACATGCCAGTGCATGGGTCTGAGTTTGAGGACTCGGATGTTCGAATGTTGGCCACAGGATAAGATAGCCGAAACTCGCATCGATTACGATAATCTATTGCAAGACAAATTGTCGGCGGTTGCGGATCTGTCTCTCTCATCTCCAAGAATCAGCATCGTGCATGGCTGAGCAACATCGAAGTTCCTTCTTGACACTCACGCGCTCCGTCGCTGCGCTCGAGCTGATTGATCGAATGACTCGTCTCACGCTCTGTGGCCTGGAGACGGCCACCATAGTCGAGGCTACTCTCACGGTTAGGGACCCTGAGCCGCGATGAGACACTGTCAAGCTCAACATATACTGTGAGTGCACGTATCGAGCTCCAGTGTTATTCCCAGAGTGCAATTTCGGCGGCCTGATTTTGCAATGATTCGGATTTGCGCGCTTGCGCAGTGGGAATCGTCGTTTCAAAAGAACACCAGCTGTGCCGGCAAAGTATATGTATATTCAGACGTCTCTACTTTATCCGAATCTCGACATACGCGTCTGGTCGGCAGGTTAGTGGTGACTGGGCTGTCACCGTGCGGGGCCGCACTCTGGGGTTTTCATGGTCACTCTTGGCCATGGCCGGACACGGACACCTTATAAGCTTGAGAATTACCCTCCACCATGCAACTTATAGGTACCCACGCAAGTGAGGAAGATGACATCCACATCGTCTCTACCTGTTCTTATCGTAGGTCTCGTATCCATTGTATCATTTCACTATTTCTGACCTCTGTGGAATAGGCTGGGTCAGGCCCATGCGGCCTCGCACTGGCTTTGACTCTCGCAAAAAATGGGGTCAAAGTGCGAGTGATCGAGAAGGACTCACAATTTCACCTTGGGCAGCGTGGGGCTGGAATCCAGGTAATTTTCATTGGTCGACTACACTTCAAGATGTACCACTGACATCAGCACTCTTCCTAGCCTAGGACTCTCGAAGTATACAATCTCCTAGGCGTCCTGCCTGATGTTTATGCAAGAGGTCTGCCACTAACGCAGATGTGCTTCTACAAGCTCCCGGGAGGGGTTGAGCCTCTAAAGGCGTTCTACATGGTTCCACCAGAGGAGCCCACTCTCTCCGTACCATACGTGAGCTACCTCATTTATGCTTTCTTGATGCGTTGATTGATACTCGTCGCATTCATATTCTTCAAGATCAATGTGTGGGTGCTTGGGCAATTCCTTGCTGAAGAGATCCTCCGTAACCATCTAAAGAAATACGGATGTGAGGTTGAGCTCAGTACCGAGCTGAAGAGCTTTGAGCAGCACGATGACCACGTTACTGCTCACATTGTGAAGAGAAATGGACAAGAGGAGATAGAGGAAACCGTGACATGCAATTGGCTCGTGGGAGCTGACGGTGCTAAAGGTGATGACTCTTGTTCTTCCAGGCGTTCTGCATAGTGATGTGAGAATTCCAATATCACAGGTATCGTCAGGAAGCACTTGGGCTACACATTCCGGGGTGAAACCCTTTCACAGCAGCTTGTGTTTGGCGAGATCGAGTTGAAGGGTCTCAGCCAGGATGTGAGTAGCAACTTTAGTATTGCGTATCATGGCTTACAACGGGATGGTAGGTTTGGCATATATGGGGAGACATGTCCACAAACTTGTAGGTCGTCGAGCTTTCATACTCGACATTTCAGGCGATGACCAGACTTTCGAAGTGTGATGCTACGTCCTGTCGAGACAGAAGGATGGTTCAGCTTCGGAATTGGAGGGAGCGTAGATTTCGAGCGAATCTTTAATGATTATGATGCGCTGATTCAGTGCATACGAGACGGGACGGGCCGGAATGATATCGAGTTTGGGAAGATCATATGGAAATCGGATTGGAGGTGCGGACGCGTCGTTTCTGCTTGACCTGGACCCCTTTTCCTTGGTACTCATAGCATCCTAGGGCCAACGTTCGCATGGTAGACCAGTTCGGCGAAGGGCGCGTATTTCTCGCAGGAGGTGCGTGTTCTATTTTCGTGGTTCCGCCATGCACTGACTTGCTTGAGCAGACGCTGCACATGTCCACAGTCCGGCTGGAGGACAAGGAATGAACAGCAGTGTGCAAGATGCAGTATGTCAAACCAACTATAGTTTGCAGCTGTTTCTAACCTTCGATGCCTAGTTCAATCTCGGCTGGAAGCTCGCGCTCGTCGAGAAAGGACTGGCTCCTGCATCTCTCCTGTCTACGTACACAGAGGAGCGCATCCCTGTGATCCGCCACATGCTCGGCGAGACGACAAAACTGTACCACAGCACAATGGCGGCAACCCGCGAAGGTAAGGGAGCGGAGGTTGCATGGTCGCGGGGGCCTCAGTTTAAGCAACTTGGCATCAATTATCGTTGGAGCTCCATCGTCGTTGACGAGCGCAACCCTCACAAGACTGGAGAAGACTGCGAGCCGCTGGATGCTTATGGTGTAGATGGAAGCACCGGGCTTAGAGCTGGAGATAGAGCTCCCGATGCTCCTGGTTTGGTGCCCGTGAATGCAGGCGCCGACGCCAAGTTGACCTCTCTTTTCCGCACGTTCGGGTCGACCTACCACACCGTCCTCTTCTTTACTCCCGATCCCTCGAACGTTACGCTTGCGCTGGAGTCACTGAAGGCCTACCCTGCGGAATTGATACTGTCGGCGATCGTGTACCCCAAGGGCACATCTAACACCTTGGTCATCGGACATGCGGATAAATGCTTTGTCGACGGGCAGGCCCATGCCTCGGCGGCTTATGGTATATCGGCACTGGAGACGATGATCGTGATCGTTAGGCCTGACGGCATTGTTGGTGGAATTGTGCGTGGGGCGGGTGGTCTGAAGCAATACTTCCGGGGTATATTCTCGACCATTGCTTGAGGCAGCTAGCGTCTCAGCGCTTTTTAGAAGCACTTGGTTATCAGCGTCAATATCTTACATGTCCGTACTTAATGCTTGTTCATGTCTTTCTTCGCATTGAATACTCCCCACTCATAGATTCATGTAACATTTCCTATCTCCTCATATATCTTCATCGCTCACCACCCACATGAATGACTGGTTGGTGGAGGATACGGTTGTCTTTCAGAGTGCACATTAGTAAATGCTATAGTTGCGACGTGAGAATGAGGGGTGTTCGAGAGTCAGCCACAAAGGGTGAGATAAGATGACCGACAGCTATAGTTAGACCGCCGCCGAAAATGATGATTGTTGTGGGACATCAGACATGTGTGATTGCCTTTTTCGTCCGAAACAGTACAAAGTTACGGACTCCGGACACTGGGATCACGATTCTGCCACATGATGTTGTAACGTAAGTCTACGAAAAAGAAATTCTGTTTTGAGATCACTCTGACTATGAATATACACAGGGTATTTACAAAATTCTTCCAATATTTGACAACATTCTATAATATTCTGTGAATTCCTCAGGATATGCTAAGGAAACCTGCATAATACTTGAAATTTTCTTACAATAATCGGAGCATTCACTACGTCAAGAAAGGATTTCATTTCTTGCAATACCCTGTGAATATCCTAGTGGACATTGCTGATCATTGCCCCCAGTGGGAGCAAGTCATCTTGCTTCTTGGAACTCACTTGTGTCGTTATGTCGCTGCGGCACAGTAGCAATATCCGCTTCAAGCTCGCCTCTCCGAAGCTCCGGTGATCTCTATTCTTCTTCGACGCTCCGGTGAGTCTACCCTTCCGCTCAATGATCCTAGGCTGCGATAATTGGGACTCTATGACTCTTATCAGCGCTGCATACAATGCACAGCAAGCGGGCTGACCATGGGTTTGCAATAGCCCGGGTTTGCGCGGCCAGCGTGTTCGACACCAGCAACATCGTGCCGGCAGAGTCATCATAAGAATCCGATCTGTCTGCGCGTCCGGTCGGCCGCTGCACGGCTGGCTGCTTCTGCGCATGCATGATAGATCACAGTACCTGGACTGTCAATTCACGCCTGCAGTTCGCCGAACACTGGCGTGTTCATCGCCGCCCCTTAGCTACAGCCGGACCTTATAAGCTGGAGCTCTTACGATGCGGCCTTTCCCATACAACTCATAGATATTGACACGAGTGAAGAAACATGACATCTACACCGTCTCTACCCGTTCTCATCGTAAGTCTCATATTCAGTGTACCATCTGGCCGCTTCTGACCTTTGCGAAATAGGCTGGGTCGGGTCCATGCGGCCTTGCACTGGCTCTGACTCTTGCAAGAAATGGAATCAAATTGCGAGTGATCGAGAAAGACTCAGAATTTCACCTCGGGCAGCGTGGGGCTGGAATTCAGGTAATCTACACCCTTGGATTTGGTGCAAGACGTTCTACTGATTGACATCCTTCCTTCTAGCCTAGAACTCTCGAGGTCTATAACCTCCTCGGCATCTTGCCGGATGTCTATGCACGAGGGATTCCAATGAAGCCGATGTGCTTTTATAAGCTTCCCGGAGGAGTTGAGCCTCTTAAAACTTTCTACATGACCCCACCGGAGGAACCCACTCCCTCTGTACCACATGTAAGTTGTGTTCTCCATACTTTCTTGACGTCTTGACAGTAGATTGTCGCATTCATGTCCTTTAAGATCAATCCTTGGATGCTTGGGCAATTCCTTGCTGAAGAGATCCTCCGTAACCATCTCAAGAAATACGGATGCGAGGTTGAGCTCAGTACCGAGCTGAAGAGCTTTGAGCAGCACGACGGCCACGTTACTGCTCATATTGTAAAGAGAAATGGACAAGAGGAAATAGAGGAAACTGTGGCCTGCAATTGGCTCGTAGGAGCCGACGGTGCCAAGGGTAATACATTTTGCTCTTCCAGGTGAATTTCGCAGTGATTAAGACTTCTGCCACACCGCAGGTATCGTCAGGAGGCAGCTGGGTTTTACATTTCAGGGCGAGACCCTCTCGCAGCAGATCGTCTTCGGCGAGATTGAACTGAAGGGTCTTAGTCAAGATGTGAGTAATTGAATTCTAACATCGCGTCTTTCGGCTTACACAGGGGATGTCAGGTCTGGCATGTTTGGGGAGATGCATCCACAATCTTGTGAGTTGGCCCTTCATACCTGTCATTTCGACATGAATGACGATTGTTGAAAGTGTGGTCCTCCGTCCTGTCGAGACAGAAGGCCTGTTCAGTTTTGCAGTTGGAGGAAGCGTGGACTATGAGCGAATCTTCGCTGATTACGGTGCACTGATTCAATGCATACGGGATGGGTCGCAAAGGAATGATATCGAGTTCGGGAAGGTTATATGGAAATCGGATTGGAGGTATGCGCACACTGCTTCCATGGTGTCTTGTATCCCCAACTCCTAATATCCTAGAGCCAACATCCGTATGGTAGACAAGTTTGGTGAAGGACGCGTTTTCCTCGCAGGAGGTACGTGCTTCTTGACTTTGACTTTGATGTACACTGACCCACCTGAACAGATGCCGCCCATGTTCACAGTCCGACTGGAGGACAGGGAATGAACAGCAGCGTGCAAGATGCAGTATGTCATACCAATTGTGGTTTGTGACCGCTTCTGATTTTCTGTTCCAAGTTCAATCTTGGCTGGAAGCTCGCGCTCGTCGAGAAAGGGCTGGCTCCTGCATCTCTCCTGTCTACATACACAGAGGAGCGCATCCCTGTGATCCGCCACATGCTCGGCGAGACGACAAAACTGTACCACAGCACAATGGCGGCAACCCACCAAGGTAAGGGAACAGAGAGCGCATGGACGCGGGGGGGTAAGTTGAAGCAACTCGGCATCAACTACCGCTGGAGCTCCATCGTCGTAGACGAGCGAAACCCTCTCAAGAATGGACAAGATTGCGAGCCACTGGATGCATACGGTGTAGATGGCAGTGTCGGGCTTAGAGCGGGGGACAGGGCCCCCGATGCTCCTGGTTTGGTGCCCGTGAATGCGGACGCTGACGTTGAGGCGACCTCTCTTTTCCAGACGTTCGGGTCGACCTACCACACTGTCCTCTTCTTTACTCCCGATCCCTCGAACGTTGCGCTTGCGCTGGAGTCACTGAAGGTGTACCCTACGGAACTGATCCTCTCGGCGATCGTGTACCCCAAGGGCACATCCAACACCTTGGGTATCGATGGTGTGAACAAGTGCTTCGTTGACGGGGAGGGGCATGCTTCAGTAGCTTATGATATTTCTGCGCTGGAGACGATGATCGTGATCGTTAGGCCTGACGGAATTGTTGGTGGAATTGTGCGTGGGGCGGATGGTGTGAAGAAGTATTTCCGTGGTATCTTTTCGGCGACTCTCGATACTTTGTAATGTCATTCTGTTGTCGATATCGATACTTGAACATCTAAATACCAGTCCTTTTTTCAATGCCTTCAATTCTAATATTCGTGTGGCATCCACATGTTGTCACAATTGCCTATTTAGAATGTCATTTATATTGCATATTGCACTATTAGACTGTATTCATGCTTCAGGCCTCGGGCCTCTTTCAAACTTACATTTGAATCCTCACTGCACGATGTTGTAAACCAGCACCGGAAATTACTGGAATCATTTTTCGGCACCATGACAATTTACGATTACGCGTGTCGTCTTTGCCGGCCGTCAGCGGCATGATTTGCAGTGGCACCCGAGCCGACTCCTCTTCCAACCACCAAATGTCAGGGGGTGTAGTTACGGACCAAAGGCTGGACAAGCTCCAACCTGGGTGAGATTTGACTTGGCTCCACTGTGCGGTGAGTGACGAACTTGAATTGGTCTCTATATATATTTGGTTCTATGATTGAGACGTAAGTCGCCTCCGTGGAACAGTGACTCCTATAATCATCTTGAGCCGTGTTACGATGATCATTTAGTCAATATGCGTAAGCTTGTGAGTCTTTCCGACTTGTGCTTCTTGCCAACTTCAGTGACGTGTGTGATGGAATGGGTAAGTTGGCCGAGCCGTGGCGTATTCATAACGGCACACTCATGCCGCACAGTATAACCAACTTATATAACTGGCAGCGCTTTGCCCCTCACAAATCCATACGGTTCAGCAACACAAGCGAAGATGAGTTTAACCTCACGCCTACCTGTGCTTATTGTAAGTCAAACTTGTTACGTTGTTGCTTCTGTCGCTGACCTGAGAATAGGTTGGAGCAGGCCCATCGGGCCTGGTGTTGGCCTTGACTCTCGCTCAGAATGGAATCCAAGTCCGAATTATTGAGATGGAGCAGCAGTATCACCTCGGCCAACGTGGGGCCGGGATTCAAGTAATGTTCTGAAATATTGCTCAGCGTGCATTGTGCTGACACCTGTGTTTGCAGCCTAGGACCCTTGAGGTTTATAACTTCCTAGGCGTACTGCCTGATATCTATGCGCGAGGAATCCCTCTCATGCAAATGCGTACCTATAAGCTTCCCGGAGGAGTCGAGCCTCTCGAGACGTTTTATATGGTGCCATCGGAAGAACCGACACCTTCAGTGCCGTTTGTAAACCATACTACTCATCTGCTAAGCCTTACATACTAACAACGGTATGTGTACAAAGATGAATACGTGGCTCCTTGCGCAACCCACGGCAGAGGAGATCTTGCGCAGCCATTTGGATAAGTATGATTGTCATGTAGAGCTTGGCACAGAGCTGCGCACCTTTGAGCAACATGATGGCCATGTAGTTGCTCATATTGTGAAGAGAGCCGGACAAGAGGAGGTTCAGGAGACAGTAGAATGTCACTGGCTGGTCGGGGCTGATGGTGCTAAAAGTGATTGATTTTCTCTATCGCTTCATCGTATAAAGCGTTGAATTTGGGGTTCTACGACCAGGCATTGTTAGGAAGCAGCTAGGCTTAACATTCCTAGGTGAAACCATGCCACAGCAGACCATTTTTGGTGAAATCGAAGTGAACAATCTCACTCAAGAGGCAAGTTATCATTATGCCAGCGTGCATCTAGATGCTCATCGTTGTCATAGTATTGGCATGCTTGGAGAGATGCCCCGTCTACGCTGTAAGTTGGCTGCATAGGTGCAATGCATACGACACATAACTCTTCTCCAGGGTGATGCTTCGACCCACAGAAAAGGACAGAGTGTTCACCTTTGCCGTCAGAGGAGGCGATAAACACGCTCTAATTATGTCAGATGACGCTGCATTAGTCCAAGCCCTGCGAGAGGGAACACAGAGAGACGATATAGACTTCGGTAGGACAGTTTGGAAAACTGATTACAGGTGCATATCTTGCATCCTACTCATTATCTGATAATAACATTCTGTACAGAGCGAATGTTCGAATGGTAAATAAATTCGGCGAAGGCTGTGTTTTTGTCGTTGGAGGTGAGTCATCCACTATATCAATACTCAATGGTGTTGATCACTGAATTTCGGCTAGATGCTGCCCATGTACATACCCCAGCTGGTGGGCAGGGGATGAACACCGGTGTACAGGATGCCGTATGTCACACCTCTTCCACTTGATCAGCACTAATCCCATTCCACGTCAGTTCAATCTAGGCTGGAAACTTGCCCTCGTCGAGAAAGGGCTTGCGACTTCATCCCTCCTGTCTACCTTCTCTGAGGAGCGTATCCCTGTGATTCGCCACATGCTCGGCGAGACAACAAAGCTTTACAATAGTACTCTCAATGCTTTGCGCGAAACTAAAAGCGCCACAGCGGGATGGTTTCGGGGTGCACAGCTAAAGCAGCTCGGTGTGAATTACCGCTGGAGCTCCATTGTCGTCGACGAACGCAATCCCCCAAAGACTGGGGAAGACTGCGAGCCGCTAGATGCGTATGGGGTGGACGGAGGTGTCGGACTTAGAGCGGGAGATAGGGCTCCTGATGCTCCTGGTTTAGTGTCCGTGAGCACGGGCGCCGACGCCAAGTTGACCTCTCTTTTCCGCACGTTCGGGTCGACTCACCACACCGTCCTCCTTTTTACTCCCGACCCTGCGAACCTCACTCTGGCGCTCCAGTCGTTGAAGGCCCACCCTGCGGGGCTAGTCCTCTCGGCGATCGTGTACCCTAAGGACGCATCCAACACCTTGGTCATTGATCAAGTGGATAGATGTTTTGTTGACGGAGAGGGGCATGCCTCCATGGCTTATGGAATTTCCGCGCAGGAGACGGCGATTGTGATCGTTAGACCTGACGGCATTATTGGTGGAATTGTGCGCGGGGTGGATGGTCTGAAAACATACTTTCGGAATGTCTTTTCGACAATCGCTTGAGACAGTCCAAACTCTTTGTGCGTATGGATACTCACGCGTAAGCATTGATATCTAAAATAAGTGTATTGCTGATTTCTTCGTCCGGATGCCCTCCACTGTTGTATTCATGCTGGATTTCAAATGTCATCGTGATCGTCTGTTTAGCACGCCATTCCAATTTCCGCTCAACGGCGTGACCTTTACGCCCTTCAGTATAACGTGGGTATCTTGATACGGTCGATGCACATGGTCGAGTGCGCGAATTCTTATTGTGCTTTCAGCTGACCCGTTGCTAGAAAGTATGAGATGCCTGACTTGTTGGATTCAGTTGTTGTTCTTCGTGTCTTGTGAACATTCCCGCAGGACGCTCCAATACGTCCGGGGATTGTGTGAGTCCCTCCCCTTCTCCCTAATGTGATCTGAGATCAGTATCCGTGAGCTGGTTCCCCAATTTCTATACAAATCGACTGGATTTCGCTTCTCTGCGCACACTCGTCTGAGTACTCAGGTCCCAAGCTATCGCTGCAAGGCACCCTGTATCTTCCGGATCGGCTCTCCGCTGCATGGCTCAGTCATCCAGGCACGTCACCTGGGGCTGAGACCCACTTCGCTGAATTACAGTGCGCAGCTACCATTGCCTCGACCCGGAAGCTAATGCTCCGGTAATCACTCCACTCTACATGACCGGCGTACCTTCCCAAGGGATAGTGGCCCAGTGCTGCCCCAGCTCCAAGTCTGGAGCTCTCCATAATCACTACTGGCACCTTGAGGCCTTAGACGGCAAAAGTCAATGGCGAGAGCTATTGCCCATGAGTCACTGTAGGAGTACTGTTCGTATCAGTCTTTCAGTGATCATCCCGTGTCCGTTCAGTCATATGTAGGGTCAGATCCGGATACAGTCAATCACGCCTTCTCAAGACTGGAGAGCGGTCAACACGCATGCAGTACGAGCGAACGCCGAGACAACGATAAAGACCGGTTTCCGTGCCAGTCAAGGCTGACGGAGAGCCTTACAATGGTGGCACATGACGGAGAAACAGATGATGAGGTGAGCTCTCGAAGTCTCCTGAGAAGTAAATTGATGGACGCATCGACTTATCCCTGTACGATGAAGGCCACATCGCTGAACGGTGTTACTTCATCATTCGATAGCCCGAGAATTCCTTCAAATCGACCGACATGTGAACGAAGGCGAGCTTATTGTGCGTCTTCCCAACCACCTTTCTGGCTGATTTGACTGTTGCAACGCATCGTGGTGGGAAGAAACTTGCAAAACTCTTCATCCTGAGGCTGAACCGGTGTTGAATGCCATAATGGGCCCGGCGAATACGAAGTCCTATTCACTCTAGGCGTCTGGGGCGCGTGAAGACTTGACTCGATTCCCAGGGTGAAGATACATAAAATAGTACAATCTTATTGCTCATAGGGTATCATCGGAGGCAGTATCCAGGTTGTCACATGCAAGTACTAACGTCATGAGGAGGTCCGTGCAGGTTGAACTATAGCAGCAGTACAGTATCACATCATCTGATCATCATCACCTGGTCTGTCTTGGGTAGACCCAGGAGGTATTATCGTCGTCCAACATCTCAGCCTAGCGTCGAAGAACCCCAGGATTAGCTAGTTCACCATCGCAACCACGGAGAATTCGATCTACTCACGATATCTCGTCTCCTAGAAGGGGAGTGGGATGGTGCTGGGGCTGAGGGAATCTTCGTAGGCTATATCCCAATTCAGTCTCTAAACGAAGTTCATGTTGTGCATCAAACGACTGACCAGTTTCACGACAAATTCTAGCAAAGAGTCTTCTCGTATTAGTGCCAGCAGATGTTGCTTGTCAACCGCGGCAGATGATTTCTTTGAGAATGATCGGGTGAGCATAATGGTGAACGAATCTCTGTGACGACACATACTTTTGCTTTGCGGAATGGTATCCAAGATGAGAGCGAGCGCATATTGAGAGCCAAAATAACTAAGACTTAGGTTGCCTGGGGGATAGTGCGGACAGCAAACGGTAAGGGGGGCGAGGGAGTAGAACGCTCGGCCTTTTATGCGTCTACGCAAGTGGGAAATGTACTGTTAACTCTATGTCCCTGACGTATCCCTTGACACTCATCGAAGTCGCCGGTTTCCACGAGTTCGCAAAGCAATCATAGTGTTAGTCCGGAAGGCACATCGGCATGGCTTTCGAAAGCAATGTCCGGCACATAGATGGCGCCAGTGTAATCACGAAGCTTTGCCAGCAGGCAATCAAGAATAGATCTCGGACCAAACCACTCTAGGAAAGTCATATGGCACCCGTGGTCTCGTCTCATAGATTCGTTTGAATCCCTGTAAGCTGATATCATGTCAAGTATCACGCATGACAAACGGCGACAAACGACAGACGGATTCACGGTCTCTTGCATTGGTTGTTAGTTCCAGGCCCGGGCCGCGGGGAGAACTTAGCAATATCCACAGGCGCGGCGATCGACCAGATTAGAACGCGCACAAATCGAAGGGATAAGGCCGCGATAGATGAGCAATAGTGCGTGACCAGCCTGGAGCACAGTGGATACGGATCGGTAGGCCGACGTCCTCTTCGACATCACAGAATGAGTGAGCTCGAGGACACAATACCTACGTGACGGAGGAGCTTCAGTCAGTGCATCCCGTGATGCTTACGAGGATTCTCAAGCCGGTGGTCAGTCACTCGTCGGGTTCGATGAATAGCACTATTTCTGCCGTGCGCTCTATCAGAAACCCAATGTCTTGGATAATAACAAAGTTCAATAAGCCCATTCAGTCATTTTACCTCTGTTTACTGTAGTTGGGCGCACGTGCGTACCAGGAATGAAAGAATTTCACGCCATGGACATGTCGAAGTAGAGCTCGCGCTGTTTTGGCTCGCAAAATATCTTGTATGAAGTATAATGTATACATAGAAGGGGTGCCTGTATGCTATAGGCGACGGTCTTAGTGGCGGAACAAAGGCAAACACGGACACCACGCACATTTGGTACAACAATCTCTTCTATTTCGATTCTGCTACCCACCCCTGAACCTATCGTTCCCAGGTCCACCCTTCTGCAGCCCATTCAGGCACTTCCGTCTCAAACGAGCCCAAACTAGTTGTATACCGCAGAGCATGTAAGAAGATATACAGTCGTTCAGGTTTGGGATCGGGGTGTAGAGGAAGGTAACACTCTGGGCAATACGAGGGAGATTCATCGGTGGTGGTGGATGGAGGTGGGGAAAATGGCTCAGAACCAGGACTGGACATCGCCGCTGGAGTGGGCGACAAGGACGCCGCAGATGAGGATTCCACCAAAACCGGGGGAGGCGGTGGTATTCGAAAGGTCTCGAGCTTTGCCATAACCTCTTCCTTCGTAAGCTGAGGAGGACCCTGGACTTCGCTCGCATGGTGGGCTTCACCACTCTTTGGCTGTGCCTGGATTATGTGAGACAAATGGGCTGGTCCTCCCCTTTTCCGTCTATTTTGCGGTGGTAGAGGTACCTTAACACCGTATGGTGACAACAAACCTTTAGTGCGGAAAACTACATCTCGCCAGCGACTCCAGTCCTCATCTTCATCCTATAAAAAGGATTCAGAAAGAATTGCCGCAAGTGTCTGGAAGAAACGGAGGATACCTTCATGTTCCGCAGCCGTGTAATAACACCCACCATGTCTGCAGACAACGGCACAGGTGAGCCCATCCCAATATCATGGCCCGTTTCGCGAGGGAGAAGTTTTGGGGGATCGCTAGATTGTTCTGTTTGTTCCACTGTATGGCACACGCGTGGGCCGTCAACCTCGGGTTTATCGTCGCATGGGTTGGGAGACGAGCTTGACACGGCTTGCGCAAAAGCGGGGGTTCGGGAGAGCAATTCAGGATTTGACGATTCCGCAAGACTAACATGATCTGGAGGAGCTGGTGCAGCGCGCTCCTCACTAGGGGTCAAGTCTAGGCCTCCTTTCCCCAGACACTCTCCCTAAATACAGACTTTCGTCAGACGTCGGTTCAGGAACAAGGGAATAGATATCACGGAGGGCATCAAGGCTTATGTTATGAACTCGAGACGGTAGACGTACCCAGATCTTCGCTTCAGAATATATAGGATCATTGGCGATGGAATGGCCCAGGTATTGCAAATGTACACGGATTTGATGAGCTTAATATTGATTAAAAGGTCAGACGATTGCAGACACAAACGGCTAGGAGACATACAACGGCCAGTGAGAGGTCGGCCTATAGAACGGTGTGAATGTGCAAATTGTTGTGCAAAAAATTTACACTCACAATGCACGACACTGGTATCGGTGGCGGAATCGTAGTGCATCCTTTTGAATATGGTTTTGGCAGGCTATCATAAAAAATGAGTCGAGGTCTGCCACGGCTCTCCAGAAGAAAGCTCACCCACTTTGCCTTCTGGGTGGACAATGTTAAGACCCATCTGTCTATCAACTGTTAAAAGGGGTTCCTCGCATGTAACCTCCCTAGTGTTGGGGACCATTCATCAACAGATGTCCGCGCTTGATGCTACTAAGACATACTCAGGAAATTCGCCTTTACAGCGTGCGATATACTCCTTTCTGATTGTCCCAGCGGCAAATTCCTGAGTGAGGGTGTTCGCTCGGGAAGCGGAAAGGGGAATGATCATGAGGCCAGATGTCAACCTATCTAGCCTATTGATTGCTGGAGATATTGAGTGCACGGGTATGAGCATATTGCAGGCGTTTGCCATCGAAAGGGGTTAGACATACTGTAGACTTTTTGGTATCCGAAATCGTTCTTCAATATCTCAACAAGACTGTTGCGAAAATACCTTCCAGATGCATGCACAGGCTAAATTGAACGGACGTTACCACCACTTTCTAAGAGCAAGCGAAGAAATAAATCAAGCCCACAATAGATCCTGGTTTATTAATAACAATAAATTCACGCTCTTTATCCTCCAGTATGATACGGACAGGAGTCGAGGTCACTGGAGGCTCATGTCTGTGAACCACGTTTCTGTGGTGCATTGTTTTCATTCAATATGGGATTGACTCTAAAGACATGACCAGACCTACTCAATGCGGTCACCGTTCTGAATGATGGTGTCGGGCTTTGCAACCTTCCCATTTACTGTGGTGACTCCAGACTCCAGGGCGTATCTCTGATCTTGCGATCAATAAGCTCACTTCACTGTGCCGTTTGCAATAACGCTAAAATGTATGCGTACATAGTATTCCATAGATCTGTCACGAAACTCTGTAGACACAACCTCTAATATTTCCCTCCCAAGCCACCTCGCTTTCGCCATTGTTGTGTAAGGGTACCAGTACGAGGGAATTTTCTTGAGTCCTGGGTGTGCATGTTGTGGATTCAGGGAAGCTTCGCTTGTGCCTGGCGCCTGAGGCTGCATGATGGAGAGGAGGAATTGGCCGAGTACGTGACGAAAGAGCTGGTCGTCGGGTAAATCAATGAGCGGATAGTGCACCCTCGAAGGTGTGCTCGTAAATGCAGCCGGTCGAAGGTCCGCCACGGTTGCTTGCCGACAGCGTGAATCGATTGTTGAGGATGTTGCGAATAATGGCCTCCTGTTTCAGTATACAAAGAGCCACGAGAAACAATTCCCCAAGATGAGATATTGGAGATTCCGCAGAAAGCTAAGGCGAAGCTTCCGAGCGTCCCCAGTTGAGTCGACGCTCCAAAGTAATAATGATTTTTTACTGTTACGATCAGTCACAACAGGTGGTATGTGACCGATCGTGACTTTCCCGTCGATCAAGTGAATACTTCATCCCGAGCGCGTGTATTCTAAGCAATAGTTTGCGTTGTATGCTACAATGGTTCCTCTACTGCATAGACCAAGGAGTCCACTATGACAGACAAGACCCAATGTCCGAAACAGAGGAATTGGCTAGAGGCGCCGTAATCGATGTCATAGAGCCCAGATCTTGACTGTGGAATCATGTCCGCCGGAAACAAGGTATCGATCCATGTATCGAAGCCTTTCCACGGGCTTCGTGTGTCCATTGATCATGAGCGTGGAATGTTGCATACTTGTACGGTTGTATATCTTAATACCAGTGAGGAGAGTATTAGAGGCAGGACCAATTATCACGCACTTTGACGCCGTTATCCCCTGTCGCTGCGACGATCTTTCTCGTATCGAATTGCAGCGCAGTGACAGCGTGATCGTACTTGAGGGTCTCGAAGATGCCACCTGTTCGTAGGTCCCATATCTTCCTCAAATTCATCAGCTCTGCATCTCGGCATGCCAGGCCTGAGGACTCACCCGAATCGATTTGTCGAGGCTACCACTGACCACGTGTAGCTCATCAAATTGCAAACTGGTAATGGGCCCAGTGTGACCCAGCAGTGTACGATGTGGTTGGCCGGTCCGCACTAGACCATCGGCGTGAGTTCAACCAAACTCACGCACGAAAGATCCCGGCTACTCACTGTCCCACATTCGTACAGCACTGTCTCCGCTACCGCTGACGAGCGCGTATCCCCAGAACTGCACTGCGCCAACAAAGTCCTGGTACATGTTCCAACTTCCATCTGCATACGGAGGCATGGGAACAGAAAATGAGCCAGCTGCCGCTGCGGCACCAGGGAACAAGTGGTTCAGCAACGGGGCACCCGGAGCCGGCGATGGCGCATGCGAGATCGCCCAAAGGATATCCATGGTCATGACGCATTGCCCAGTGTTGAGGTCCCATTGCCGCATCGTCTTATCCGAGGCGCCAGTAACCTACAAGGGCAAAACTAGTTGGAAACTTGTTCCGCCAGTGTTGTATGAGCGACTCACCAGGCACTCGTCCTCAAAATAAAGTGCTGATACAGCTTTGGTGTGCCCTTCTAACGCCCGTACACACGGCCCATTCCTCTCAGCAACACTGGAAGGCTTGCTCACACTGGAACGAATTCCGTTTGTCTTCGGCCTCTCGTCATCCTCATCTTCTTCTGCAACATCACTCAAACTAAGCATCTCACCCTCCCAGTCCTCATCTTCGTCAACTCTTCGGAGGTCCCAGAGCCTGACTGTACCATCCTCGCCACCTGTCAAACATACGTGGTCTTCCACCTGGATGCACTTGACTGTCCCCTTGTGCCCTCGGAGACGTCCGACCTCGTCTCCAGTCAGAAGATCCCATACGCGAGGTTCTGAATCCTCTTGGGATGCACTAACCAGAGTCCCATACGGCTCTGAGAAGTCAAGAGCTGTGATCGGCGTCGAATGTCCAGCCAACGTCTAGTGCGGCATCAAGTAACAGCATTCAGAGTAAGTTAAAAATGTCTCACCATGAAGGCCACGCCTGGAGGGAGTTCGTCATGTTCTGACGGCAAGAAGGCAGGTCCTAGAAGAATAGAAATTCAGCGTAGACAACCTACCGCAGATAACTGCACAAACCTTTCCGTCTGCGTGAACTCTGCAGAACATGTTCTGGATGTGTGACACCCCGTGTTCGACTCGTAGACTCCTCCAGTTCCAGCCGCTCTTTCACACCTTCGACTGTAGTGCATTGTCAACGGCAAGCATGCTACCGCTAGATAACACTTACGCTCGTCGTCCAACTCAAGCTCATCCTCTTGCAGTTTGAGCAAATCCTGCTCCAGCTTAACCCGCATAGCATCCAGAGCGTCGATCTTGTTAGTAATCTCCGTGATCTCGTTGTTAATAAGGGTCTGTAGAATCCGATTAGAATCAAGAGGATTTCGATGGCAGAGCTATGTAACTCACTCTCCGGACATGGAGGTTCTCCTTATCACGCTTAATCTCCTGAGTCTGCCGAACTAGCTCGTCCCGACCGAACGTTTTGCCCGCACTCAGACTTTGCCTACCTCTCCGCTTAGCCTTGCTTTTTCGGCCTCGTGTCTCCGCGCTCGAGACGACTACCACGTCATCTTCACTTGCCACACTCTCACCCTCATGGTCGTCATCGTCGGCCAGCATCCCTCTCGCACCCATCCCCAATTTCTTCAGTCCCAGCCTCGGCGTGTCCACATTGCGAGTTTGTCTCCGTCGGATGCGACTCTTCTCTGCGCTTGGAATTGTCGCGTTGAAGCCCCGCAACAGACTGACATTTTGAGCGACGCCATCCGGCTCAGGCACATCCTGGCCGAGCAACTCGTCCGTCGCCTCAACGATTTGCAAGTCACGCGAGGTCACTCGTCGTCTGCCGAGCGTCATCTGCAGAGGCGCACGCCCGAGCGTCGCGAAGTCCATGCGCGCGCTGGAACCACCGAGCGATGCGCGAGACTTTCCAGAGATTGTTGCGGCATTCATCATGCGGGGCGTCATGATGACGGGGGCCACTATAAGATTGCTAGGTAGCTGGACAATTTAAAGAGAGAGTTATACACACGTTCCGCGAGCATCTTCGTGGAATCATGTTTCCTGTGAGTGAACGGAGCCAGGATTGCCTTGGATACGACGTCGAGCCTACTAGAAGACGATGCTTCGGCCAGAGGAGGCGGACGGTGCTCACGTTTCTTGTCCTGGGCTCTGCTGGAGTAAGCCATGCCACTACTGGCCCGCAAAGGTGTTGCGGTGCCGGTTGAAGGGGCAGCTGGTAGATGTGCGCAAGATACAGGTTGTGGCGGATACTTCACTTGCAGGCCCAATGCAGGCCAACGCGAACTCTCCGTCACTCGTTGCGGCATGTCCCGGTTCCTCTGCACACGTGAGTCGCGTCACTCCCACGCAGTGCTCCTTCCTCTTCGGGAATTAGTTCCTGCATTTCTGCTGGCTCCGTCCCAGTACAATGTTTCGAGCAGCGCGCTACTCCCTACTATCACCGGCGGTCAGACGGCCAGCTCAACGATGTAATTTCTGCATATCTCATCGCCCGCTCAGAGAGCATGTTCTCGAGACAGTCCGACATGTGGACTACGAGTCGAAATATGCAGCGAAATTAGAAAGCCGTGCGAGAGAGTGAGTCGGGATGTTATTGCGTGCAGTTTCTAGCCATTTTAACATTGTGATTCTTCTGAGGCAAGGTAAAAGCGTCGCCGAGCTTCGCAGCGAACTTCGTGAGCAGGAGAAAGAGAAACGAAAACAGAGATTACTCCTCGAGTCGCAAAAAGCCTCTACCATTGATGATTCTACTGCAAGTACCACTCAATCGCAGCCTTCATTGAAAGGAAAGTTTCCCGTAGATAATATTTCTACTCGAAGAGACAGTTCACCGGTAAAGGTATGTTGTTGAGCTCACAGTAGAGGCAGCAAGTCCTCATACTTCTTCAGCCTCTGAACAGTATTCTCAACCTAGAGAAGTTGTTGAGAACGCCTCACACTTCGGAACAATTGTCTGTCTTGTGGAGAGCCTATCACTCTTCACGATCTGGAGGTACAGGTCGTGGCTTCCTCTCGGCTTGTGTACCGGTAGACAAATATGAGAAGATGCTGGGCGTTGCCACTCGGTATCCCAGCTTCGTCGTCCCTATTCCTCGACTAAACGCTCAGGCAAATGAAACGGAGCAAGGCGAGGACCAACCAGCATACGAATTCTACTTCATGGAATGGGGTTTTCACGGTGCACCACCGTCAATCAGCACGGACATTTTTTCCAAGGACTCGCAGATATCCTCGAATCCCCAGACATCGACGATCCTGTTCACTCCTCTCCAAGAGTATAAACTCCGAGGGTCGTTCGCTACGCCGTACCTCGCCCTTACCCACTACACGGACCTCGCCAAGTCGCACGGAGTCGTCATGCTACGTGGTGAGATTACACCATCCACAGCAAACGTGTCCACCGGGGCAACTGTTACGGACGACGGAAGATATCTCCTGTGCCAACAAGATGCTCAGTTGCTGGCAATCGCTATTCAGAAGTTCTATCTTTGGAACGAAGGGGAGAACGAGCGAACAGCCTTACTGCAAGCTTTCCACGACAATCCTGAAGGGTTTAAATGGGAGGACTTGTTGAAAAACGTAGAGTATTCATTGTAGATCTTCTTGGATACCTCGCTGCATATCAAACACCATCCATAAAATACATACCACCGCATGTCATGAACACTTAAGTTCGACTTGTGCATTGTACCTTCAGCGCACAATCAGGAAATGTGCGTCAGGCCCTGTCATTCCGATATCGCTTAGTCTCCCGAAGGAAGGCTGCTACTCTGCTTGTCCAACTTTTCCCTCCGGTGTCTTCACCAGGTATAAACGATCAGTGTGATATGCGAGGCTCCTAAGATAGCAATGTATTGCATTCAAACCACCGTTCTTGCGTATGAATACAGTATTTCCGTTGAGGTTCCGTATTAAGGATATTAGATACGCTGCGATACAGGAATTGAGTCTATGGGTACACTTCATAAGAATCATTGAAACACGACAGGACGCGTGCAGGGAACGAACAGCACGAGAGGTCATGGATCTGAGCTTGACCACCCAAAATCCAAGACGAGAGCGAGACCGTACGGGCGTAGGTCATACTCTCGCCGGAAGAGTGGTAATTTTTCGTCAGGAGCACCTAGGAGGAAGGGGAAAGGCGATGGTGCAGAGCTCGCATTTGTTTGCGAGTGGTACACTTCGGAGGATGATGAGGGGTGTTCGAGGGTCGTGTTTGGAGATGGGGCAAGTTCTGACTCTGAGTCTCGGTTCAGAGTGTATGTGCGCATGAAAGACCGCATCATCTCTCGAATACTTGGCATAGATAATTTTGCAGAGGGCTCTCCGTTATTTGAATCAACAGGTGATGATGGCTCCAAGTCAGAGGAACCTGCAGCGTCCTCTACGACTTCTGCGCTATTTTCGTGTGCAGACTCTTCCGCCGCCAGTTCTCGCCGTCGCGCTTCCATCTTCTGCTCCACGGATTCCTTCACACGTAGGACACTCCTCCGCTCCCATTCTGTGACATTATATGGCTCGAAGAATCCGTTACTGGATATGTCGCACCAACAACGGTCGAGGATGGTTACGTCGACAGGCTTCAGGTCGTCGGGTATGCCAGGCAAGAGGGAGTCGAGCGCCTCGGCAAAAGTGGTTATGTTTCCTGGCCATGGTACGGTCAGCGTGCTGTCAAGCGGAGCTGGCGGCCAGTAGCAGGAGGACATGAATAGGGCGGACAGCAGGACGATACAATAAAAGCTGACAATGAGATCAGCGGATCAGCGGATGAGAACAATTTCAGGACGCGAGTAGTTACCATGGGCGTGCATGCAGTGTCGTCGAGAAGATGAAAACCCACAGGAAGTATGGTGACGCAATTGAAAATGGCAGCAGCACGAGCGGGAGGTACCACCGCGTGCACCTGTACCAGAAGGGTTCGGTCAGAAAAATAAATCTTGCAGTACCATAGCGAAGAGAAATTGCGCACCACATCTCTGAAGCCGGCGACGTGGAGAGGGACAGACAGAGAACAGAAGTGCAATGCACTGGATAGTAGACAGCGCCTGCTCGGCGAAATCAAAGCGCGAGCGACTGCACGTCGGCGCTCTGGCGTTAGCGTTCTGCCGGCCCTAAACAGATCCCTGCGCACGTGCCTAGCCCAGAAAGGGCGACTATGCAAGCGCCCGCATTGCCGGCGTCTACCCCGCGTCGTCTTCTCCAAAATTCCGGAGCCTTCGACCACCTGCGTTTATTACTCGATCTGCCTCTTTCCTCAACATCACCGACAACGATGGCAGTCCACCCCGAAGTCCTTTGGGCACAGCGCAGCTCAGAAACCGACGATTCAAAAGTAGGTTGTCGCTGATCGTCGTCCTCGTTTGCGCACCCGCTGACCGTGCCCAATCGGCCAATCGGCGCGTCTTGCTTGGTGCAGAACGTCCTCTATATCACCGTGAACCTCCCCGACGTCAAGCCTGAGACCCTCGAGTACAACCTCACCTCCACATCGATCTCCTTCAAAGCAAAAGCGGGCAAGTAAGTCCCACGGTTTTTTACGCTAGCAGTCGCACAAACTGACCGCTCCCATCCAAGTGCCGAGAAGGGACTAGAGGAGCGGGATTACGCGTTCAACCTCGACTTCTATGGCGAAGTCGTCCCCGAGGTGCGTCTCCCCATCAATCCTGTGCGTTGCACCCATCGGACGCTGACCCACGATCGCTTGCCATCTGCGTACAGGAATCACACAAAAGTCTCTCGAGCCGCTCGCTCACGCTCGTCCTCCGCAAGAAGGAGAAGCAGGCCGAGTATTGGCCGCGCCTCATGAAAGAGAAAATCAAGACGCCATTTGTAAAGACTGACTTCAGCAAATGGGTAGATGAGGATGAGCAGGATGGTCAGGGGACTGTAGTCGATGAGGATCTTGACATGGGTGGCATGGGTGGAATGCCGGGTATGGGCGGCATGGGTGGAATGCCAGGTATGGGTGGTATGGGCGGAATGCCAGGCATGGGTGGTATGGGTGGCATGGACTTCGAGCAGGCGAGTGATGAGTTTTTGTCCCCTCCTATGTGCTTCGGGGCTCATAGTACCCTAGATGATGAAGTCGATGGGAGAGAGCGGTGCAGGCGACTTGGGCGATGCGGGTCCGTCTGGCGCTGATATCGAGTCCGACGACGACGACGATAACGGCCCTCCGCCACTTGAAGACCCTGAAGTTCCCAAAGTGTAAAAGACTACGAGAATCTAGAGATGTTCAGAAGGAGCAACGCACCACGACGAAGTAGTAATTCCTGCTGATATCAAGATGGCTTGTACGTACATACTGTGGATATAATCACCGCTTGGTATTGCTTTTGTTTCGTCTGGATTTTAAAGTAGGCAGCGCATGTCTCCGGCCCTCACCTTCAGTCTGAAATTACTGATAAGCCTTGCGGCAATTGTACATCCGGAGAACAATGATGGTCAGAGTGTCAAAACGAGATCTATTTTTTGAATACCAAAAATGATGACGCTCATTGTCTTTGGAACAGATGCATACCAATTCCCAAGGCTCCCTTTATGAAGAGGCGGTAAAATTACATGACACTTCGCGCGGCGCATTTGCTTCAGTCGGTCCATGTGCAAATTGCTCTCATATGACATTGACAGACCCCTACAGCCTCGTTACAGACCAGACCAATGATCCAGACCATCCCTCGTCTGCTGCAGGCTCTTCCTTGTGGAGCTTCGATTTCTTCAAGTATGCTTCCACCCTCACCATCCCTTTGGGAAAGATGATTCCGTCCCAGAGGTCTATCCACGTCTCGGGGGAGTGGCAGAACATGGGCTCCGTGCGCCACGCGTTTGTGACGGCACGGTGGCCCTTGATCGAGCGGCCGCCATGCGAGCCGAAGAGCATCGCACCCGACGTCGGCGCGAGGAGCCCTGCAAGGTTGCGCGCGAGCTCCAGCTGCCGTG